>NC_056748.1:1004030266-1004102766 GCF_019279795.1 Protopterus annectens
AAGATGCTGCATCTAGCTGTGTTCAGAATATTTTTTTTTTTCTGGAGGATCAAAGTTATTTTTTTATGCAGAACTGGCTAAAGAGTAAATACAAAGGTTTGTCCAACAAAAAGTGAGTCATCAAGTAGAGGGTGACTCTGCTTCTCATTCTGCTGAATAAAGCACACAGAGAGATTTGGCCTCTGAAACCTTTTCCATTCTCCCAAAAGAAAATGCTTGAGAGACAGAGAAAAGGAATTGACTAGAAGACTCAGATGTACCTTGGAACTGAACCAGAATCTTTGTGAGATAGAGATGAACAGGATGAAGACTGGCAACACTGACATTAGTGAATAAATGTGAGACTACAAAGCAGCAATAGCATCAGTGACTCACAACCGTATAAGAAAAAGTGGAAAGACTGGACTTTTGTTGACGTTATCAAACTTGTGGGGAACTAAGAGGCATTTGCTTCATTTCAAGTCATTAACGTTTGGAAGGACACAGGGGAAGGAGGAAGGGGAAGGGTAATTGTATATAGAACAATTTCTGTTCTTAACAGTATTTCTTTTTACAGTTATAAAATGCATGTTTTATAGTAAAGCATTTTAGTTGTTCTTGTATGTGATAAATTTGCTAAAGTAAATGAACACTTTTTTCCCTTTCTTCTTTTTATTTCTTGTTTTTTAGTATTAGGAAATTTTAGAATTATGTTTAATTATGTTAATAGGCTATAATCTACATTTTTTGAGGAAGGGGATGGGGTGCAAAAGTACGCAGATCACAATCTATGTAGAGCTTATACATTTTCTCTGTACTTTTTCATAGGCGAACGTCTGGACTAAATCCCTTGACTTAATTTAATAGCAAGTTTTAAGTGGAAACAAGTAAATAAGAGAACACTAAATATAAAGAAGTTTTCCTTTAGCAATAAATGAGTCAGCTTGTTTTTAGAAGCCTACAGTTGAGGGCTACATTTTTCTGTTTTACATTTCCACAGAGACAAGTTGATAATACGACAATAAAAAGCCAGAGCACTGGCTTCTTCAGTGCTAAAAGTTAATGTTTTCTGAATGCATGCAAGTTGTTTTTCACATCTGGGACGGGAATGAAAATAAAAATGATCAGATACCAATTATTGTAAGTAGAAGCACATACAATAACATGCATCTAAGCATTGGCAAGCTCAATTTTAGATTAATTAAGGTCTGTGTTAACAGCTGTCTATTTGGGACAACTGTTCCTATTAGGAGAGTTAAACTTCATTATTTGAAAATGTACATATTTTTGTGTGTTTGTATTATTAACAGGTTATTGGGATGTTCTTGGGGTATTTTTGAGGGTTTTAATTAAAACAGACACTCATAAAATGTGACACAGGTTCCAGTGTTGATGAAAAGAAAAACTCTTTACAAAGGATAAACCTGCCAAACATTACTGGTTGTATGTATCACAAAAGCTTGAAATAGACATTTAAAAAACTGTCATATATAATAGGTAGGCATATTGACACCTTATCAAAATGATGACACTTTCCATATTATTTTGTAATGTGAATGGTCTTACAGGTATAGATAATAACAAAAAAATGCTGGAAAAGAACCATCAATAAACTAAATAAAGAAAATTGGCTTTTTGGTAGTTTCACACCATAAGCTCCATATTACTAGAAAAGCACATATTCTGTATCCAGAATATTAGAGTCAAATTAAAAGAGTTGCTGCAAAAGTGATTGAGGAGGGGAAATGATAACAATGGCAGATTTGTGGTAGTAAGGAGCTACTGGCAAAGGATGAGGATTATGCTGGCATGTATGTATATGCCACCTAAAGCTGCAATTATGGAGCTTAACTAATTTGAGAGAAATAATTAGCTTTCAGTAGGGAGTATTACGTATAGGTGGGGATGGGAATTTGATTTGCAATACTGAAGATGTATCTGGGGGCCTAGTAGGGAAAGCATAACAAAAGAGTAGAGATTTATGAAGACATTTATGAAAATATTTGGTACTAAAGATGTGAATTCAGTAATAGGAACTCAGATAATTTACATATTATTCCCCAAGGTACAAAAACTGGGCTAGACTACTCAAATTATATTTCGCAAAAACATATGCATTTAATTGAAAACTTTGACACACATCCAATAACTATTTCAAGTCATGCAACAATAATTACGAAGATAGAAATATAGAGTAATGAAGTAAAAATGAGACACTGGTACTTCACCACCTACTTGTTAAAAAAAGAGGAACTTAAGGAACGGTTAGTGGAAATTATCTGCAAGTTATTAGGAAAGATAGAAAGTACTTCAGAAGTTTTAGCTGGTGAGTGGTATAAAACAAAAGTAGAGTTTAGAAGTAAGGTAGAAATAAAACAAACAGATATGGTTCAAAAATAACAAGAATTCTTTAAAGGAGCTGGCAAAGTTTAAAGGATTACAGAGTAAGGGCCTTCTCACAGAAGAAGAAGAGATGCAGTTGAAGAGGGCTAAAAGAGAATAAATAAGTGTGAACCTGGATAATATGCATGACTTTAGAATACTACTCCTTAGCAACTGCTTTTTGATAATAATTCCACAGAACAAAAAGTTTTTGCAGAACAACTTAAAAAATAGAAAGTAGAAAGGGTTGTTGACAAACTTAAGGAGCCTATAACAAGAAAAACAACAAGAGATCTTGTAGAGGTATTAAAGATATTTCAGCAATTTTATGAACATTTTTATAAAGCAGAGAATGGGGAAATCAAGCAAAATGTCTTTCAGCTATTCCTGTTTAGGGGCCACCGGTCAGCTAATGATTGGCAGTGTTTTTTTTACGGTGCTGAGTTGCCAGCCCGATGCCCAACATTCGAGGAAGGCACACCTACATCCACACACAGCTACCTGCATGTCTTTAAAGTTTACGCAGCCACAGGGAGGACATGCAGACTCCACACAGAAGGAACTTCAGCCGAGAATTGAATGGAAGAACCTCTTGCTGTGAGGTGACAACGCTAACTGCTGCACCACCGCGGCCTCCAGAATGGGGGAAAATCAAGAAAAAGCACAAATGGAAATATTTCCAGTAGTCTTAAATATGTCAAGGACAGAGGTAGATGAGGCTCAACAATTAATATTTAAAATAGGAGGAGATGAGAAAAAATGGTGATATAATAATCTGCAGTACAGTCTCCAAGAAAATATGGTATTCTGGTGGAAGTTCGAAAGCTAGGATGGAAGAAAGGCTAAGGTTTTGTTTAACAGTATTTTGGAAGGACCTAATTCCTGGAAGGAAGGTATGGTGGCTGAATTACCTAAACACAGTAAAGACCCATCGGATCCAACTTTATATAGGTCCATTTTAATTTTAAACGATATATGTAAAGTGTTTATGCGTATAATAACTAAAAAATGGCAAAGGTGTTGACAAAATTGACAGATATAGATTAATGTGGTTTTGTGGAGGGGAGGCAAATATTTTACAACATTAATTGACAACATTAATGATGATCCTGAGGAATCAGAATATAAGAAAATACCACTGCTGCTGGTGGGTCTTGATGCAAAGAAACCGCTCGACAGAGGAGACTGGGATTTTGCAAAGTAGGGCAACAGAAGTATTTGCATTTCCTGATACAATTATAAGGTTAATCAGGGGGGGTATATGAGGGACTGGAGGCAAAGTGGGAGGGTTCCTGTCTGATAAGTTATGTCTGAACAGAGGAACCAGGCAGGGCTGTCCTCTTTCTCTTTTGTTATGTGCATTATATATAGAACCATTGGCAAAGAAAATAAGGGACTCAGAAATTCAAGGATTTAATTGGTATGGTAGTCAAGAAAAGTCAGCTTTATTTGCAGATGACATTATTATGTATCTGATAAAACCAGAAAAGGGTATATCAGTGTTGTGGAACATTATGAGACAGTTTTTTTGTTAGGGATATAAAATTCTGAGCTGTGTATCCACACATGAATTGGTTCAGCAATACCCATATTTATGAAGACAGGATAAAATGAAGTATTTAGGAGAATGGATTGAAAAAGGATTCTGTTATGGCAACTAAGGATATGTGGGAAGAGACTAAACAAAAGATAATACAACAACTACGAAACTAGAAGCTCTTCTATGGATATGGATAACAAGATACAAGCAGTAAAAATGTTTTAGTCCCTTTAGTTGTATACACAAGTCAGGCATAGTTTTATCAACCAGAGGAAAAGTTGTGGATAGTGATTAATAAAGAGAGGGAAGGAGGGTAAGAGTAAGGTGGGATAAGACGATCCTTACAACAGAAGAAGGAGGTTTAGGATTTCCTGATTTGATGGGATATTTTACAGCTACACAGTTAAGGTTCTTATACATAACACAAGCAGAAAGCTACAATTCAAAGTGGAAAGTGATGATGATGAAGTAGGGGAATAATTCAAGAAATAAAAAAAGAGTGGGATTTTGTATGCAGATCCTTAAGAAGAATAACAACCATCATGCAGGATATTATTTTCACAAAGTAGCAAAATTTAGTAAGAACTAAGCCAACATGAGAATGGATAAAGGAGATTCTACTGAAGGGGATAACTGCATTTAGGCATACAAAGATTAGGCAAGAGGGATTGGATTATACTGGTGGAAACTGGCAAAGGAATCAAGATACTGGGAACAAATAATTACAGAGTGAAATGTAACAGGATGGGATGAGGTCAAGAAGCCATTTGGAATGCAGTCTTGAGACTGACTTCCCTATCATGGACTGATATCTGAATATAGGCAAAGAATAACGGCTAAGGGAAATCCTAAATTAAAGGCCTGCACTGGTTGAGTTTTTAGTTGAATCTAGATCAGAAGCTGCTGTTAAAACAGGGATAAATGGTAGGATATATAAAATATCACACAATATCTATAGGAATCAAACAGAAAAGGTCAGATAAGTTGGGAAGAGAGATTAGATAAACAGTTCACAAAGAAACAATGGGAGGACATATGTATGGCTCTGAAATATGCAACAAAATCTAGTAGATTTAGGGGTTTTCCTGGATATGTTTGCATAGGTACGTTTATACCCCAAACAAGCTTCAAATATTTTTTTCTTGGGTAGCTGGCAAATGTCGGAGGTGTAATGGGGAAGAAAGAGACACCTGGTAGCATATGTTCATGAAGTGCAGTGAGTTAGTGGAATTTAAAAATTCCCTACAGAGTACTCTGTCAGGAATGCTGGGTGAACAAATTAGTGTAACCAAGGAAATTATTTTTTTTTTCAGCTGGGATACAGGATCTGACTTGTCTAAAGACAGTAAGGCCTTGTTCATTTTAATTCTAGTGGCTGACAAAAAAGCAATAACTAAAAAATGGAAATCAAAGTATAAACCAACTACACATGAAGGAGTGATTGTTACAGAGATAAAAGAACAAGAAGTGGGAATTTTAGATAAAGGTAGGAGTAAATTTTATAGAAATATGGAAATAGTGGGGACAATGCCTGCAGACAAATGTTTTAAATGAGGAATGAGGTTTCCGAGAAGGCAAGAAATGAACAACTGATTTAATGTTGGCTTAATTATATTCTATAGAACAATATATATGCTGCATAATGTTTGTAAATGTGAATTTTTTAATATGGTTTGATTACTTTTATATAGACATAAGTTTGTCTATGTTACAAGTGATAATTTAATAAAGGTATTAAAAAATGCATTCTAGCCCCCTCCCAAAAAAAAAAAAAATATATTGGATGAGTTAGAGGAAAAATGGCTCCTGAGGGTACTCATATTGATAAGGAGATAAGGATGGAGCACAGATTACTGGAAAATAAGCACTCTAACGTCAGTTTACAGGAACAAATGGGACATCCACAACTGTGTGCAGTGCAAAGGTATCAAATTCTTGTCACGCTACATAAAAAGTGTTAGAGAGAGCCCCTAATACAGCAATATGCAGAGCAGCTCAAAGTAAAATGGAAGATGTGCAATTTGGATTCCAGCCAGAATGCAGCACAACCAATGTAATGTTTGCAATGAGACAGATAGTGGGGAAGAAACGGGATAGTAGAAAAGACTCCAGTTTGGTTTTCCATAGCTCTCATCCTCTTAGGACAAGAGATCTGGACACAAGCTAGAACAACAAGGGGAAAATCCCAAAAATAGAGATAGATTTTCAATATTACTCTTATTACCTGAGAAAGTTCCTAGAATAACAGGATTTGTTAGCATGCATTTTTCTGAAGGATGCAAAGTCTGAAACTCAAATATATTTCATTACTTAGTGATGTCAGTCCTAATTGATTTGCCATAAAACCACAAATTTTCTGAGGAACAGAATTAGAATATGAAGCAATATTCTGTGAAATTCTGGACTGTTGAGAGGTATGGTACAGTGAATGTAGTAAAACAGCAAAATAAATAAATTTAAGTAATAAGTAATGTGTGGATAAGTAAATAGATCTACTTATCCATTTTTTACCAGTGACAAACTAAAAATCTGGACATTCTGTAAAAATCTGGGCAGTTGAGAGGTACTGTGTATTCCCACACTTAGAGAAAGCATATGTCAAAGTCTCAAGAAAGCTGATTTAGGCAATTCAAAGTCCCTGAAACACTGGTAGAATTAGTGCCAATGATGTATAAGTACTCAATGGCACAAGTACGAACAGTATCTGGCATCTAGAAAGGATTTCCAGTTGTGAATGGCCTTGGAGCAGGTTATAACAATAAGCCCACTGCTATTCATACTGGTGATGAACTGCATTGGCCAATGGGTTGGACTAGATAGATCAACAAAGCTGATCCAAGCAAAACCTAAAGCACATGGGATGTAACTTAGTAAAACAAGACAGCTGTTATGGCAGCAAATGGAAGAAATTGCAAGAAGCTGAAAACTGAGGTAAAAGAAAAATACAGGAACAGGGGAACAGATTCAGGTATTTTTGAGGGGTGATTGAGGAGAAGGGAAGTCTGAATGGGGTGGTCAAAGCTAGAATCAGAAGTGCTGTTGCCAAATGTCACAGAGTATCCATAGTATGCCAGATGGCACAGGGTGTCCGTAATATGACAAATGGCACAGGGTGCCTGTAGTATGGCAAATGGCACAGGGTATCCCTAGTATGTCACATGGTACAGGGTATCCATACTATGCCACATGGCACAGGGTACCTGTAGTATGCCAAATGGCACAGGGTATCTGTAGTATGCCAGTCGGCATAAGGTGTCTGTAGAATGCCAAATGGCAAAGGGCATCTGTAGTGTGTAAGAGAAGAATGTCAAAGAAGCAGAAAAGCAAGGTGTTCAAAATAGTGGTGGGGCTTGTATGATACACAAACATGGTCGTTGAAGGCACAGCAGTTGAGGAAGCTTGAGGTGATGGAGATGAAGTGCCTGAGATGGGGAAGAGGATACACAATGTGGGAGAGAAGAATAAATGAGTATATCAGAGCAGAAGTCAACGTAGCTTAAATTGCAGAGAAAGCAAAAAAGAGCAGATTACAGTGCTTCAGTAACATGTGTAGGAAAACAAAAGACAATTTGCTGAAGAAGATTTGAGAAAAAGACACAGAAGGAAAGAGAAAATAAGGATGTCCAGTCAAGAGATGGATGGATTGCATGACAGAAGACCTGTGACAATCAGGAATGTCTGTTGAAGATAGTAAGGCAATAGCACAGAATTGAGAAAGGTGGTGATAATTGATGTGATACTTTGGCCCCATGAAGAAAAAAATAAAAAAAGGAAATTAATGATGATGACTTGTTATTACAGTTTTTTGACTAGATCATGTTATATGTGTATGCATAAATGCTACATGTATATATCTGGTGTCTTACATTACAAGACTTGAAAACAAATATACAAAAAGTATGCATTATCCGTCACAATGAGAGTGGCATGCAGTGACCTATGTAACTTTAAGCAAAATCTTTGTTATAAGAAAGTGTGTTGTGTGTGTGTGTGTGTGTGTGTGTGTGTGTGTGTGTGTGTGTGTGTGTGTGTGTGTATATGTATAATATATATATATATATATATATATATATATATATATATATATATATATATGGATCTGCTTTGATCCAGCGAATTTACATTTCATCAAAATGTACGTTCGCAAGCTCACTTACATAAAAGTGCATTTTTTCAAAAATGCACTTTCATTTTAAAAAAAAGACTAAAACCTACACCAAAAAAAAGACACACTAAACACAACTATGCCGGGGGGCAAGCCCCCTTCACCCCCCCATGCCCCCCCTACTTTAATATTCTCACTCTGAGATCGCACTACAGTGGGGAAAAGGGAATATTCCCTTATCTCCACTGTACCACGATCTCAGCAATAGTTTGTTTAGTTGCACATCAGCACTAAACATTGATGTACAACTAAAGTAACATGCAAATTTCATGTTTTTAATTCATTTCTGCTTTTTTTTTAAATTCTGTTCTTACACGAACGTGCATTTTCAAAAAAATGCACTTTCGCGTAAGTCAGCTCGCGAATCTACTTTTCGATGAAATGTAAACACATATATATATATATATATATATATATATATATATATATATATATACATATATATATATATATATATATATATGGTTTATTTCATATAATCAATGGTTCAGCCCCACTCACCTCCATTCAACGAGCCGACAAGAGCAAATATTCACATATCAGAGATTTACTATAACAGGGAATGGAATTACTTGGCCAACATAGTGACTGTCATACACATCACAGTATGTCAAATCCACCAAGGTGCTGCACCCCCCACACCCCCACCTATATCTACCAACTCTGAGATCACACTACAGTAGGGAAAATTGAACATTTCCTGACATTGGCCAAGTAATTTCATTCCCTGTTGTAGTAAATCGCTGATGAGAACGTTCACTTAAGTGAATGTTCGCTCTTGCCGGCTAAGCAAACAGAGGTTCTCAGAGTTGAATCTTTAATTATATGAAACAGATCTATATATATATATATATATATATATATATATATATATATATATATATATATATATATATAAAATTATTTATAATATATAAAATACATAAACAATGACTACAGGAAGTAGAGAATGACAGACATTAGAACTAGAGTTCTTGTTCTTAAAAAATGCATTTTAATGCAACTCCTGTTATATTGTCAACATTCTAACTGACCAGTGCTAGTATTTAAAAAAAAATTGCTCCTGATTTATGGCCCTTGCTCCTTATTATTTTTTGATTTATCCCGGATTTTCAGCTAAAAGTTTGGAAGCTATTGGTTTGCTGTATGTTTTCCACTGCAGTAGCCTAGCCTTGGCATTTTAAACTATTACTGAAACACTTGTCACCAATTAGGTGACAAAAAGGACTGTTTGCAATTCAGTCTTGCAGTGAGAGTGAATAAGAACTGAAGAGAACTGGTAAGTCAGCCAGTCACATTGTTTATTTTACAACACAGACGTTTTAGGGAGTATATTTCCACAAAGACAGCTGGTGCCATAGAAAACTGCATCATGCAGAGTATCAGTAACGTAACTTTTTAAAAACAATAAATCAGTAAGCACATATTATGTGGATGATACTGAGCCAAGTACGAAACCCATCAAGTCTTTTTCAAACAATACTGTTTTTCCTGCTACACATTCACTGAGTAGGTTTACAGTTGATTTGTTTTTCCATGATTGCACATTTACTGCATTAGGCATGAGTCCCACATTTTATATAATTAGGGAGGAAGCTAACAGCTGCAAATAAAACTGCATATGCTTTATATATCAGTATTATCACCATCATAAAAGCAGAGATACTAAATGTGCAATGTTTTAACTAAACTTAATACGCTACAATATTCAGAGTTGTGTGAGCTGGATTTTTGCATTAATGCAACTCTGTGATGTATTTGCACTTTGAAGAAACATGCATATCAAACTTTACACGTCAACAATGTATTTATAAAGAAAACTATTTATACGCCAATCAGTGGCTATACATTTTAAAGCAAAATCAGTAGTAAATGTATTCTGTATTGTACTTGGTCTACTTATTGCCTGTTGATGCTCATAGATGTCTTTCTCTCTTATTCTCTTGTTGCTGATTAATTAAGGACTATGGCCATGTCGGTAACATGTACAATGCAAATAATATATTTCTATACCGCACTAGTTCTACTTAGGTGTTCTTAATGTTCAAGGTATTGTATTTCTTGTCTCTCTTGATTTAATAGTAAAGACACATTGGTATACCATGCACGTTTTGTCTTCTACTCGTTAAATGACAATTGTTCCATGTTGTTTTTTTTTTTTTTTATTATTATTAGACTTGCACTCTTTTTTAGTACCAGATTCAATAAAGCCTACACTAAGTGTACACAATACGTATTTAAGGGTTCCCTATTACATTATCGAAACTTTAAACGTTTGAACGCTCTATGGTTGAACCCATATGTTCGAACTTTTAAAAGTTCAAAAGTGTTAATGGAGATATCTGTTCAGTGCGGAAAGGGAAGATTTCCCTTTACTGCACTGTAGTGCGGTCTCGGAGTTGGTATATTTAAAGAGCGGGGGGTGCAGCCCCCACGTGGGGGGGTGCAGGGGAGCTTGCCCCCTGCTTACAACCGTTAGTTTTTTTCTGTTTTTTTTTATTTTTGTTTCTGTCGTTTTCTAAATTTTAAAAATTCAAACATATGGGTTTGACCATATAGCATTCAAACTTCTAAAGTTTTGATAACGTGATATAAACCCGAATTTAAGAACCCTCATCACATTGTTTGTGCTTTCTAGTCACTCAGAAAGATTACACTAAGCGGACATGTAGTCTACACTTTGTGATAACCTTTACGAATCCCTGTCAATATTTAAATCTGCAAGAATATCAGTAGGATAAATAAAATTAGGAGGAAAAAGGTGTGAGTTATGTCTGTGTTGTCTGTTCAGTCAGAACAGGGTGCATTTAGTGTAGGCGTTATTGAATCTTGGAATAACACCTTTTGTAAAATTAATGTATGTATTTATTGTGGAGCTTTTCTCCCAATGCCTCACTGAAAAGGGGCCTTGTGCCCAGTCAGGCTATCTCGATAACAAATGGTAATAAATAAAAATAAATACATAATAGATATATGCATATATTTATACATGCATACATAAATAAATAAAGGAAAACGGTGACAATAGAGTCTCATTAGGCACATTCTTGAACCATAACTATTTGTAATGGCCAACGTTGCAATAACAATCCAACCCAAAATGCTGAATGTTTATACATATACAGGTTACACTACAAGGCCAAAGAAGCAAAGTATCATATCTGTAGCCCTTTATGAAAACAGAGATCTGGGGAACAGAAACGGTACGTCAGTAGGGAGTTGCAGTGGTTTTGGGTTTCTTTCTGGAGCAGCATTTAATTAGGAATGGAAGGGGAATGGTTTTAATATTTGGAAGTTATATATTTAGCAACAGGCTAACATTTATCTATAAATGTATGTATCTGTATTTGTGTGTGTGTGTGTGTGTGTGTGTGTGTGTGTGTGTGTGTGTGTGTGTGTGTGTGTGCGTGCATCTGTTTATATTTGCAAGTCTTGAATGGAACATACTAGACTCACAGGATATAGATCACAATCCAACTTGTTGAAGGCTTAATGTGTTTGTTATTCTAAAAGTGTCCTAGTTCTGGTTTAAGGGCTTAGGCTTCAGGCCAATTATTTTGCATTAAGAAGGTTTGTGGTCAATACTCTTGTGGGAAGAGATGGTATTTTCTACCCTTCTGAGCTGGGAATTGCTGGTTAAAGGCTTATTGTCGCTGCTTAGTTGAACTTTTTTTTTTTAATTGGTACACTTTGTTTGCTGTAGCACAGACTAGATTCAGACCTACTGAATCTAGCTCTGTTTATATAACTTGAACAATAAGCCAATCTATCTTTTGTTGGGCAGGTTTCCCCTGCACCCTACTGGCAGGAGTGTGCAGTTAGAACTCATCTGATTAAAGATTGGTGGAACAGGGCTCAGTGTTGAACTTTTGAATTGATTAATTTGTTTGCATCAGTTTGCTACATAAGCAAATCCAAGCCATTGGCTGATCTCTGCAAAACTGAAATAGAATTTTTCACTGTATATTGCACTTTGCAATTTTTACCATATCACTGCTTATTTGAACTGTTTTTTTTCTGAATTTTTTTCCACTTTGCTGTAGCACAGACTAGATTCAGACCTGCTGAATCTAGTTCTATTTGTATAATTTGAGCACTAAATCAAGCCATCTTTTGTTGAAGAGGGTTCTCCTGCACTCTAGTGGCAGGAGTGTGCAGTTATAATTCATCTGACTGAAGGTTGCTGGAACAGGACTCAGTTTTGAGCTTTTTATTGTTAATTTGTTTAAATCAGTTTGTTTGCTACATAAGCAAATCCAAACCATCTGCAGATCTTTGCAAAACATAAGTAGAATTTTCCACTGTACATTGCACTTTTGAACTGCATTTTTACCACATTACTGCTTACTTGAACTATTTTTTTTCTGAAATTGTTGCACTTTTGTTTGCTGTAGCACAGACTAGATTTTGACCTGCTGAATCTAGTTCTGTTTGGATAAGTTGAGCACTAAACTAGGTCATCTTTTGTTAGGGAGGGTTCCCCCTGCACCCTAGTGGCAGGAGTGTGCAGTTAGAACTCATCTGATTGAAGGTTGTTGGAACAGGGCTCAGTTTTGAGCTTTGCTATTGGCTAATTTTTTTAGAATATTTTGTGCTCATTTACTACATAAGCCCTGCATTTGCACATCGCATACTGCCACACAAAGGTGGGCACCCTGGTGATTATAGATGCAAACATTTTTGCCTGCAAATTTTCTTTTAGTACTCTGCTGGTGTTCCACTGGTGAGTTCTTATGATTGTTCCTCGCTGACAGGTGGTACATTCACTGAAGTTCCTGAGGTACCAACACAAATCCTACCTCTAGCCCTTCATATTTTTGTCCACTTCTCCTGTCCTCTTTCTCACCTGGTCCTTACTGTCCTCTCCCTGTTTTCTGACCGCATCAGCTTACCTAGCATCATGGATGGACAGTTTCCCACAGTTTCTGCAGCCAGGCTGGTCAACATAGGGATCCTAAGGCAATGTAGTAATTGCCTCATGTACACTGACAACACACTTCTTCTAGTCCATGTAAATTCATTATGTGAGAGATGCATGTATATCAAGAACATAGAATCCAGGCTCTCTATCTAGTTCACTAGTCGGTTCATCTAATACTAAGCAGGTTGTCAGCATGCACACCTCACCTCTTTCACTTACCAAACCAATAACATATAAACCTACATAAGTGGAGGTCCTTATAAGAAGCTTATCTAAACATGAGAGACCTCCCAAACACAAACACAAGCATGCGTCACATAATACATCCTCTGCAGAACATAGTGCACATAATATATCACACACCAGTGTCTCAACAGTCAAGCCCCTAAGGCATAACACACAGACAAACATCTTAGTCATAGGAGATGTCCTTCTCACCAGGCTAGATAAGAAAAAGGTCACGGTCAGCTGTCTGTCAGGTGCTAGGTTCCACCACATCACACACGCACTCAAGTCTCTCAACAACAGGCACTGTTATGACCCCGTCATAGTCCATGTTGGTGTGAATGACTTGAGATGTACCTCACTGGACTATATGAAGACAGACATGACTGAGTTCTCTGATCATGTGTCTCAGGCAGGAATTTCCCTAGCCTTAAGCAGCATTTTACCTTTGCCTAGGATGATACCTCAATACAAACAAAAAAATGATTGACTTCAACAATTGGCTTCATTTTTGGTGTCATTCAAAGGGCATCCAGTATCTTTCAGCCTGGGATGGCATGGTCAACAGACCGTGATGCTTTGCCAGAGATGGTCTTCATCTGGCAACCCCATGGGATTTCGATTACTGGCTAAGGCTCTTGGCTTTCCTATAGTGCCTTTTTGTGCAATGTCACAAAAAACATAATTTCTGACATAAAAATACCCTCTAAAAACAACCTCAAGGTTATGCTTCAAAACACTAGAAGTCTAAACCAGAAACTGCACCCACTGGAAGCAGTTCTCACCCTGGAAGATGCTGACATTTGTGCAGTCACTGAGACCTGTTTTCAGGCTGTGTAGAGCACCCCAGCTATACCAGGTTACATTTTCTTCCACACATTCACACCACAAACTGAAGATATGAGAACTAAAGGAGGTGGTGTATCAATATTCATTAAAGATAAACAGCATGATTCCCTTGAATTACTTCAGGTGCAATTGACTGTAGGTAAGACCCCTCTTCAGGTCACTTCCAGCTATAGCACCCCCTCCATGAATCAGGACATCCACTCAGCGTAATTGCATCTACTTGAGTCAATCAAGATACAACCAAACACCCGGGTTTTGGGTGACTTTAATTACCCATCCATAGACTAAGTAACTTCTATGTGTTCTAACTCATTTGCCCAAAGATTCCTGGACTTTGTTAACTCCAATGCCCTGGACCAACTGGTTGACACACCCACAAGAGGCTCAAATATCCTGGACCTGGTGCACACCAATACGGGGTACTGCTGCCCCACCCTCAGTGTGTGGCCATCCTTGATGAGATCTGACCACAAATCAGTCTCGCTAGGAGTAACTATAACTCAAGACCTCCTTTAGCAACAACTAGACTAAAAAACTTCTCCAAGGCCAATTACAACCTCTTATGTGACAGCATAAATAGCTTCATACTCCTCCCCCCACTGAAGGAACAGACACCTATGGGGAGTTATACACAAATGCTTTATAAAAGCACCTGTACAATTGTATTAACTCTACTGTACTTGATAGAACCAAAGCAAGCTCTTTATGGAAAAATAAACCTGCCAGTGGACAACTGCCATTAATAGGATATACAACAGGAGAAAGAAATTGGTGTTTAAGAGTTGGAAAGAACAGTCTAAAAACTGGAAATATTCTCTCCTCAACATAAACAAGCAAATAAGACTACTAGTGAAGTCCTTCAAAGCTAACTATGAATCCAAATTAGCTAACCTAACTAAGGATAACCACAAGGTGCTCTTTAGTTACATCTGTAACCTCAAAGGCAAGGCACAGATTTGCAATGAACTTGTAGTTAATGGTACTAAATATATAGAACCTGGGGATATAACAAGCCTGCTGGCTGACAGGTTCAGTGAAAACGTCATTCCCCTATCCCCATTAAATATATCCCAAAGCGTCTCTAACACCTGTCCCCCACCTAGTATCTTCAAGGAGCGGGTCTTAAATGCCCTCTCCAAGACCAAAAACACTGCATCTATATGAACAGATAACATCCTAGTCTGTGTTCTACATGGGTTAAAACAGGAAGTAGCATCACGATTGGGTACGCTTTTCAATCACAGCATAAGCACCGGCTTCATCCCAGCAGAATGAAAAACAGCTACCGTATCCCCTTTCACAAAGGGGGTGCATCCATGGACCCCAGGAACTACAGACCCATTAGCATGACCAGCCTCATCTGCAAAGCCATGGAATGAATTATCATGGAACATATTAACAAAGATATAGAAAATCTCCAAATGCTTGACCCCACCCAGTTTCAGTTTGTCAAGGGCAGATCATGTCGGTTAAACTTGGTGGACTTCTTTGAGACAGTCACCAAAGCCCTAGACAATGGCAAATCTGTGCATAAGGCCTACATAGACTTAGCCAAGGCCTTTGACACAATCCTCCACTCAGGCATCATTGATAAACCAACTCAGCTGGGTATCAACCAATATGTTGTTAGGTGGGTTGCAAACTGGCTCACTGATAGAACTCATACGGCCAAAATAGGGGACTCCACCTCTTTCATCAGACCCGTAACCAGTGGTGCTCCACAGAGATCGGTTTTGGGATCCCTACTGTTCAGAATCTACTTCTTCTTAGCACAGGCTAAAACTAAACAATTGTGGCTGACAAAGTCTGTTGATGACTGAAAACTGGGAGCGATCATTGAGGCCCTAAGCGATTTCAACATCCTGCAAGAAGGTTTTACGCAGACTAATAACTGGTGCCATAGTCATGGTCTTAAACTTAATGCAAAAAATGCATTACCATCCCTTTTGGCAAGGGTGATGTTTCTCAAACTACCACATCACTAGCAATACCCTAAGCACACAGTCAGTGGTGAGAGATCTAGGCTCACAGGTTGACAGCAACCTTAACTTTGATCACCATGTCCCACAGTAGTAAAAAGGGCATTTTAAATTGCTCATCTCATATGTAAGGGCATTATCTCCAGACAAAAAAAGAGGTTATAACTTCCCTGTACTCTTCCCTCATTAGGCCAATAATAGAGTACAACACTCCCTTTGGTATGTTCTTTCCAAACACCTGCAGCAATTGGAGAGATGGCAAAGGTTCCCTACAAAGAAGATTCAGGGATTTCAAGATCTGTCTTATGCAGACAAATTGAAATTATTGATATGTTACTCTGTGCCAGCAGACTGCTCAGAGGCGACCTGTGCCTTGCATATAGAGCAATCTCTGATCCAGCTTTAATGGAAATGCTGCACATTTGCAAGTCGAATGGCACGCAGGTCATTTGCTCAAAGGACCTTAACCTGGTATGAGCATCAACAAAATTTGCTAGAGAGACAGATTTGTCTCACAGAGGATGTGCCACTTTTGGAACAAGCTTCCTATTCACGTTAAACAAAGCCCCTTGTTGGCCCTATTTAAGCATCATTTGGATGATTGGATGGATAACTAGAAATTCACCCCAGAAATTCCACCTGCATCCCTCTTGGACAGGGAAAATAGGTCCTAATTTTAGTGTCTGCTTGAACCTGACACCCTTGGGAACACAGGTTGAACTTGGCTAGACTTGTAAGGGCCCTAGGGCTGTTAACCTAGTAACCTCCTATGATCTTATGATCCTTGATCTTAACCAACAGCTGTAAAGTATTTATTTAGTGCCATACTGATATCTGTCTATCTATCTACCTCTCTACCTGTCTTACATGTCCATGTTTATGTTTATGAGCTCTGACTGGACCTTAATAGAGTTACAGAATATTTACCAAAAGCTAGATAAGGTCTACACTTGATCTTAGACAACAATTCAGTAAACTTTGGGGAATGGGCTTTAATATGTGTCCATCAAGGGTGACATTAATACTTGTAACCTAAATATATATACGTATATAACTAGAGAGAGAGAGACAGATGCTCATCAAATAAAACCTCATTAGACCAAACCATATTAAGTCAAATACAATTTACTGAAAACACAACCAATCAAAACAATTAGCCATGAGCTGATTATATTCACATATTATATACATATTATACATGCTGTATATTTTCAGTGATTACCTCTGCATAATCTCTCTGAGTTTGCTCTAAAAGATTATAAACAAGTCCTGGAGTTAAACAGAACTATTATAATTTTTTATGGCTTAAGTAACATTTAAGTTATTCAAATGAATTAGTTGCTTTTCACAAAAAGACAACGTTGTATATCACAGAGTTCTGCCAAGATTAACTTTTTTCCGTGAACTCGTTCAGTAAAAACTCTTAATGCAGACTAGAAGTACGATAATATAGACAGTTGATATGAATTTTTCTAAAGTTGCATATTATGAAGTACATGGATCTAATGCATTAGTATGTGCAACCAGAGTGAGAGTAGTTATATTTGACAAAATATTATTCCGCAACTCCTTTCCACAAGTTGTTTTTAGATAAAGCTGCATTTGAGGGATGTTCATAACAATCTGAGAGATGTTCATAACGAGTATACTGAAACTCTTTACATATATATATGTGTGTGTGTGTGTGTGTGTGTGTGTGTGTGTGTGTGTGTGTGTGTGTGTGTGTGTGTCTGTTGTGGCATAGCACGGACTAACCCCATTCATATAAATTAAGGAAGTGTGCCATATTCCACACACTGCAATCTATTAGGAGTAGTAGGAACTCAGTGACTTTATACCCTCTTGGAGACTAGATGCTGAATTAGAAAACACACAGGTTGGTTGTGGGTGGAAGTCGTCGGCATACATAGACCAGAGGACAGAGAGAGACAGGGCAACAAAAAAAGTAAAGATGGAGAAATTGAGAACAGTATGATGTTGTCTTAAGTGAAAAGACTTTGAAAGAAACAGCTCAAGAAGGGGTCTGGGACAGCTGTGGAACCTATTTATTAATTTATTTTTGGAGGTATGTCTAGATTAAAGAATATTCTGCTTTGTTGGACTTCTAACTTTGAATCAAACAATACGCATATGCATTATATAAATATCTGTAATTTGGAAGAGAACCACCATAACACTGTTAGAGTCAGGCAAATGACCACCACCAAGAAGTGATTCTTCATGGAAGCTAAAACATTTTATTAAAAAATTAAAATAGATTAAGCACTTTTGTCCCCAAGCATTATGGGACTTCCTCAGAGCTTATAACTTTAAAATAAAGTGATTTATTTCTGCATAAAAATAGCTTCCAGTGAATTTATTTCTGTCATTTTTTGACAACGTATATCCAGAAATGTTTGTTAATTTCTTCAAAGGACAGTCTATTAGTATTTTAGTGCTTAGAAAATTAATAAACAGGACTAAGTGATGATAACTGTATGCAAAATATATGAGTTAGAATTAATTTCCCTCAAAACCCAAACAGAAATTTCTTGAAATACCATGTGTGGTATTCCTAAGTGGGCATAATAATGGTAAAGCTACCAACACTGCTGCTACTCCATCCAAAAACAGAAAACTGAATAGCGTTTAAGCTTGGTGACATTTATGTGCAAGCAATACAGAGCAATGTTGCACATTAATCAGCACTGATGTATTACATGAGAAACAGTTATAATGTAACAGACACTTCTGGCTGTTTTCTAGCAAAATGCTTTGTTGATGGTACAAGAGAGCAAGCTGTTCAGTGCCTACACTGAAATGGGGAGTTGGTAGCAAGACTCCCAAATAATGAAGTCTTGACTGTTAGCTCAACAGTACATTCTAAGGAAGTGTATGAAACACAACAGCAGAATGGCAAATTCTATCAAATGTTTACCCCAAAAAGTGATTGCTGAAAGGTAGTTAATGGACATGTTTTGTAATTATTTTGCCCATGGTAGAGTACTGATCTCCATGGACCTGGGAGCTTTGTCTGATTAAGTGACTTGCTAAGAATCTCATAGGCGATGGAGGCTGAGGGAATCAAACCCTGTACCACTGGAAAACAGCAAGCAGCTTAACAGTTCCTTAATACTCTGTGCCAGTTGCCAGACAACTTATTTTGCAAGGGTGTGCTCTGTGAATGCACTGTATTACAGAAAGAAATGCAATGAAAAAATGTTATTTAGGCCGGAAGTATATGCTTAAGAAATCACTCAAGCTGGGTATATGCCAACTGTGAGCACAGCAAATTTGTGCTGAATACTCAAAATGCAAAATAGTAGCTTACTGCAGTTTAAATGCAGAAGTAAAGCCAATGAACTATGAAGCATTAAGGTCATGAATTACTTATGGCTTAAGCAAAATGGATGGAAATTTCCCCAAAATAAAAGACAGTGTTGAAAGTGTGAAAAAGTGATTTGATTCAAATACAAAGCATTCACTGATGTTAAGAAGAGATAAAACTGTGGCAGAACAAAGTTTGCATATATCCTAAAGACTTTGCAAAACCTTGTTAATGTTTGTACTACTATAAGAAGGTCTTTGTGCTGGTCTTTACAAAAGTAAAGTAAGGTGCTGTCCAAGTAGTCAATCTTAGGGCTGCATGAACTGGCAGGCAATTAAAGATGCTGAAAAGGTTCATAAAATGGGTGTACAGTGTAAGAGAGAACCAACAAACACATGAATTGTGATTGTTGATCTTCATATAGGTTAGAAATGGAAGACAGTTGACCTTGAGCACTTGGAAAATAGACAGTGAATTTGTTCTAAGGAGTGAACAAGGTGATGCAAATGTTCACAAACAAATAGGCACCCTAACTGAAGTCAGGCATAATTTACTAAATATATCTGAGACACAAAAAGCTGTGATTCAAAAGAAGTATTAACTACAAAGGGTAAAACAAACTTTTACTCAAAATGAGTTACACTGGATGAAAACACACATACTCACAAGATAAAGGAGCATGAGGCACAGTCTGTGTATGTACTTGGTGTAAATTATAAATATAATGTTCTCTGTGTGTCTTAAACCAGACATATCAAGATAAGTGGATGTCTTACGTGGGAGGGATGATAAGACACAAGAAGTTCTGAGTATGGAAAAATTTGGGACTCGAGATGAATGAAAAACAACAATATAACTGCAGGCTTTTATGTACAGATTAGTACAGTGTGTAAAAACAAGGTATTCTGTGATGGAGATTTCTTATGTGGAAGGGAGTCCATAGAAAAATGAATTAATTTATAATGAGGAGCTCATGACTATATGCAAAGTTAAAGAACAGCATTTTGTGGAAAGGAAGCCCACAGCAAAAGTAAACAAATTTAATAAGAGCATGTAACTCAGTAAAAATAGTGTTGTATAGACTCATGAATGGTAAACTCTGCTCAGCTTTCCGTACTATGAATGTTCCAGCACTCTTTGAACTCCTTCACCTAAATACAAGCGGTAAAGCAAACACCCACTGTACAGACCTAAACCTAGGCTATCATATCAACAACACTAGACAGAGTGACAGATACCTAATGCAATGTATATTCGATTTCTGGAACACGCTGCCGTTACCTATCAAGCAGAGTACTTCCTTACTAACCTTAAAAAAACAGTCTGTATAACTGAATGGATGATTGCACATTCTCACCAGGATTATGTGGATAAAGTCTACTTAATGGGGGGAAATTCTAGTTTCCCCACTAGTGGTAGGGGACATGATTGAGCTTCTGGATGGTCACTTTTGCCCATAAGCTTAGTCTGAATCTACGAACCTATAAAGCCAAGCGGTAGTCAATGAGAACAAAGACACAACATTTCAGTACAGAACCATCTTGCAAAGTGCAAAACATAAAAACAATTACAGCTTCTGCGCTTATCACTGGAGTTTTGATACCATATGTATTTGATGATATTTCATTGTAACTGTATCTTAGCATTTCTATGTTAAACTGTTTAAGGAGCTTTTCTTCTCAGCTGTCTTCATTTTCCCATTTGGACCAACACAGTAAACGAAATACCAACAAATAAATGATAAATAAGGAAAAGCGCAAAAAAATTCAATTTTAATATAGAGAATAAAAATACACAGGGGAAACTGAGTCATTTATTAAGTAACAAGGACAATTTCTGGGACTGAATTTGGAACAGTGAACAAATACTGGTGCTGATGGAATATTCACATATGAAGCAAATGTGTAATAATACTTGCTGACAGGGTAGTTTGGAATTTAAAGATGGATCTCCCTTTCACTGAGACAAAGCAATTTCAGAATTGGCTGTGTTATGCAGAGGGTGCAGGGAGATGCAGATTTGTCTATAGGTATGTGGGGATGAAGGTCTGTCTATCAATGAAAATGAAATGCAGCCATTTTAAGTTCAGTCGATTTTTTTTTTTTGTCCAACAGCGTGGTTCAGCCACTTCTTATGAGACAGATTGTCCCTAGACCATCAAAACTGTGCAAACTCAGCTGGACTGTCAAAAACACAATATTTATTCCTTAAACTGCCTGCTATAGTATTTGCAGAAGACAGGATGCTCTACGCAATAAATAATGGGAATTGCTTGCATTTTATCATATCTGAATGATATGTACAGAAAACTTGAAAATATATACAAATTTTTATTTCTGTGCAAGCAATAGTGCAAATGAGTTTACATTTACTCATGCTGAACTAGGACTAGTAACAGTAGGTGAGTAACTTACCTTCCTGAGTAATGATACCAGCTCCTTGGACCACGCCGAAGAGTACTGTACACTCACAGTACTAAATAACTGAAGTAAGGATTCCACTGTATTACCCGAGTGGATATCGTACGGCCTCTGGGAAAGAAAAGGGGGAAAAAAGTATGTTAGCTACCCTGAAGGATTGTATTCATTCACTTAAATTTTATGTTTTACTATTTCTTTGGTTATTTATTCACTTAGGTAAGAAGACTGGATCTCAAAGCCGCTTTTTCAGCTATAACCTGTTACAGTAAATGGATGACAATAACAAGTTTAAAGAATCAACATAAAGTAACACACACAATAAAGAGAGAAGTTTAGAACAGAGGCTATTGTACAAGAAAATAGACTCCTACTGAGATTGCTACTGCTCTACCAGTACTGGCAGTAATACTACTACTACTCCAACATGTACTAGTGATATTACTTCTGAAGAAGGTTTTTTCCACTAGTGCTGAGTGTAAATGTGTACTTTTTTTTAAGTTAAGTGACTGAAGGTAAAATCTTTCATAACCTGAGAAACAGTGACATGACAGCTGATTTTATTAAGAAATGCAAGGGGCTTTTGTAGTTGCACTCAAGGCTTTGTCCTCAAAAAAATAATTTTGTTATTGCATTACCATTAGCTGTGATGCTGTGGTAGCATTGTCGCCTCACAGTAAGACATTGTCCTGTTCGATTCTCAGCTAGAGCGTCTTCTGTGTGGAGACATGCGTGAATGGGCGTACCTTCGTTGAAGGTTGTGCATCAGGGCTGGCAACTCGGCACGTAAAAATCTACTGTCAATCATTAGAAGACCGGAGTTCCGCTGTGGTGACCCCTAACCAGGAAAAAAGCCGAAAGACACAACAACAACCATTAACTGTTTCTTGCCATTTCTAGTTGTGATATGAGACACTCAGATATTACTATATACAAGTTCTTATGTGTGAAAGTCTTGTTGATCATGGCCTAATCTACTTAAATAATACCATACAAACTGTTATTTGTACATCAGTACACAAATCTTCCCATTATCAGAAGGAATATTGATGAAACTGCTTCAGTTAAATATATCTGTATCCTTTTGCTTATGTCAGAATGAATATGCTGAAGCATAAAAATCAGATTCAGAATCATTAATTTTCTCTAAAAGTTTAGCACACTGGACTTTATTACAGCCAAAAGTAGAAAAAAGGAAGAAAACATGGATGCTTGAACAGATAATATTTGAAAGGGATGGCATTGAAGTAAAACTGTTAATGAGTGTTAAGACTTTGGTGGCTAATACTGGTAATGGCAAACATTTACTGAACGCAATAATATCATATATATAGATATATATATATATATATATATATATATATATACACACACACACACACGTATATATATACATATATATATATATATATATATATATATATATATAAATATATATATATATATATATATATATATATATATATATACACACATATATATATATATATATATATATATTTTTTTTTATGTATTTGCTGACCAGGTTAGCCCACTGGGCACAAGTGTGCTTTTTCAGGGGTGCACTCTCTGGCTACCTGACTTCCTCAGATTCACAAAGAAACAAATGAAGGTGGAAGGAATCAAACCCTGTACCCAGGAAGCAGCTCATTAACAGCTCAGTGTTTAATCTTCTGTGCTAACTGCCCGATCTTCAGCTGATCTAAAACCCACTTCTGATAATTCATACACAAATGTTTTTCTTTTCACAAACTATCTCATAATTTTGCATTAACGGATAGATCCTTTCATTGCAATGATGGACTGAATTGTACACCAGACTGGACTAACACTCTTGACAGCAAAACCTCACATATGAATCTTTCATAAGGTTGCCAAATCATAATCATCCTGTCTTGAGGAAGCAAAACTATAATATAAATTAGGAACTACAGCATTCCAATGTGGTGTATCCAATATGTCATGTATCCAATACGGTGTTGCCATATTTTATTTTAATTATTTAACATTTGTTTACCGGGAAAGTTCATCTTGGAACGAAGCTAATTTTCACCAGAGGCCCAGGTTGAAACACTCCAGGCACATGTCTTTGTAAACAAAAACAGTCCTTGAACCAAATAAGGAATCAGATGCAAAAAAACAGAGAATACAAGAAAAGAAAAATAAACTGGTTTCACACAGCAGTGAAAATCAATATGTCTTTATTGTAGTAAGGTAAGCGCTTTCTTGGAATAACATCCGCTTCATCAGACCAACAAAGATAGAATAACTATTAGATTTTTAAACACTAAAACATCCATTCAAAAATCAGATAAAATGTGCATCATAGCTAAAAGCCATGTGATAAAATACATCTGTAGAATATATAGATCTTTAAAAAATTGAATAAAAAGAGACTAAATGAACAATATGTACTTAAAAATGGTAACGAATACAACAGTAAAAATAATAAAAGATGGACTATTGAAATATATATGATAAAATATTAAAAGAGAAATCAATGCTTTAATGGCCGTGCTTTAAGGAAGGGTTTCAGGGAAACTCTGTTGTTTAAACCAGGAGGTTTATCAGCTTGAAAGCGCAAAATCCATTTCTGTTCACTAGATTCTGTTATATTATTTATGTCACCTCCTCTCCTGGTACTATGCAGAATCTCTAGTACCATAAAGCTAAATTTATGTTCTTTACCGTCTTTAGCTACATGTAGTAATAGTGCGCAGGTTTCTTTAACATTCCTAATATCCCTAAGGTGTTCAAGTATTCTATCCTTAAACACCCTGTTCATTTTCCCTATGTAAAATGAGAAGCAGGTAGTACAATAGCAAAAATAGACAACATTTTTTTGTTCGACAATCTGCATAAAAAGCAGTATCTATCTTAAAAACCAAAGTGGGATGTGTAAAATGATTACCAACGTGTATATGTGTACAGGCCGTACAACTCCTGCGCATATATGTACCAAGTCTATCAGATGTTATAGTTGATTTAGTATTAAAGGATCGATAACAGAGCTGACTCTTAAGTGATCTATTATTTCTAAAAGCAAAATCTGGCTGTGTGCCAATGACCCCATTCAACTCATGTACAGTAGACAGAATATCCCAGTTCTTTTTAATAATATCACATGCGACATGCACATTGCTGGCAAAGGTCAATGGCATCCTTAGTTTATTCCTAGAGGTATCAGTGGAAGTGTCACTTGAGAAAGTATTGTCAGTATTATCCCTGTTGTTAATACTAGTGGGGAGGGGGGAAAAGTATGGCTGGCACTTACCTGACCTATGCCGTCATCCTTCTGCTATTTGAGAATCAATAAGTTTACTGCTATAGCCTCTTTCTAAAAATTCTTGTTTAAGTGTTTGTAATGCAACAATGAGACTATCATTATCATTAAAAAGTCTCATAGTTCGAAATATCTGTCCTTTCAACACATTAAATTTCGTATGATTCAGATGCATACTGCCATAGTGTAGAACATTATTCTTTCTAACAGTTTTCTTATACAAAGTAGTAGACACAGTGGCTAAATTATTTTTAGTAACTTTAACATCCAAAAACTCTACTTCTTTGTCAGAATATTCATAGGTAAAACTCAAGAAAGTACTTAACTGATTTAAGTATAAAAGAAACTCTTGTAGCCGCTGCTCTGAGCCATGCCACAACAAAAAAAATATCATCCACAAAACGTTTATACCATTTGATGTTAACCTGGTATTCATTATTCGAAAGTACATGTTTAGCTTCCCAATTAGCTAGGGATAGTTTGGCGTAGCTATTAGCACAAGCTGTGCCCATATCTACGCCAACTTTTTGTGCATAATAAACATCATTAAAAATAAACACATTGTTTTCTAGGATGATTTCCAAAAGTGTGCAAATAAGTATCACCTTAGTATCAGAGGTGTTTCTCTCACACAGTAATTCTCTGACATTTTCAATTCCCCATTCATTGGGTATAACAGTGAACAATGATTCAATATCCAGAGTTACAAATAAACATTGTCCTAAGATAATTTCATGTTTTAGATAGCTAATTTAAAAAACTCTTGGTATCCTTTTAAACAGTAGAACCAAATCCAGTATGGTTGCACCCCTGGTTGGTGTATTGACTATCTTGTCCAGGGAGTTTGGGTTTACAAAATCCAGGAATCTCTGGGCATGTATATATGATGTCGTATAGGATTCCCAGTTAATAGTGGGGTAATTAAAGTCACCCATGAATATGGTATTGAGTTGGATGGATACTGTTTCTAATAAGTTTAAATACATGGTATGGGTTTCCTGGGTCATAGAGGGGGACCTAGAGCTTGCAAGGAAGTGATATTGGATTGTACCTATGGTGATTTGAACATGGTGCAGATCAAGTGCATTGTCCTGTTTGACCAGCCTTAAAGTGCATTTATTTTTTATGTAAATAGAGGCACCTCCACCTTTAGTCCCTGCCTGTGAAGTAGCTGGTCTAAATGTGTGGAAGGCATTATAACCCTGCCCTGTTGGTGTGTTGTCCACAGCTTTAAACCATGTCTCTGAGACCGCACAGACATCAGCATTCTCTAGGGTAAAGAGAGCTTCCAGGGAGAGGAGTTTTTTATTTAGGCTCCTAGCACTGAGCAGTAATACCATTAGATTTTCTTGGTTCTGATTTGCTGTGTCAGAAGTACTTTTAGCGTGGCATTGCCTAAAAAAGGCACTATCGGGGAAGACAATGTTATAGCTAATATTCAAAAGCCTAGAGGGGAGAGGTTCAGACCATCCCTGGCCAAGCAGCATGTCTGTTGACCATCTCCTTCCATGCTGACAAATATTACACCCCCTTAGATTGACACCAAAAACTAAGCCAATTATTAAAGTCAATCATCTTTTGTTCATATTGTGGCATCATCCTTGGAGAAGGTAAAATGCTGCTCAATGCTAGACTCATACCAGCCTGAGACACATATTCCACAAGCTTTATGACGTCTCTCTTCATATAGTCTAGGGAAGTATGTCTCGGGTCATTTACTCCCACATTGACTATGACTGAGTCATATTGGTAATTTTGATCCAATGACCTGAGTGCATGCGGATCCTAACCCCTGTTAAGGAACTTAACTTTCTCCTTACTCAGCCTGGTGAGACACATCAGTGTGTCTCACAATGGAGTCTCCAATGAATAGAATGTTGGATTGTGTGGCGACTTGCCTTATGGGCTTAGAGGTAGAGGCTCCATGAGATTTAGCTCTATGTGTTGATGTCGGTGTTGTTTTAAAAGAGTGTGTTTGGAACTGCTGAGGGCACTTCTTATGTGTACTTTGACTAACAGGTCTTTGTGGTTTAGGAAGGTTACATGTAAGTGCCACAGTATATGTGGGTCTATATGTCTGCTTTGAATTGTGCGTGATGGGTGCAGCATGTGTACTACTGACAACCTTATTGACATTAGGAGTAGTTTTATTTGAGAGCTTTGCCTCCAGTGATGTTGTGTAAATACATCTCTTACATACCTTATCAGTTTGTTTGAGAACTAACTGGCTGTCAGTAAACATGAGGCAAGTTCTACATTGCCTCAGGATGCCCATATCCACCAAGCTGGTAACAGAGACAGTAGGAAAGTTCATATCCATGGCAACAGACCCTTTTTTATTGATTAGACTGTTGGATTGAGAATATCAATCACTGTCAGGAGTATCCGGTTTGCAATGATGTGGACAATGCTTGTCACTGCAAACTAGTTGTCCTGTGTGCAACAAGATATTGGAGAAATTTCAATTGTGCTTTTACAGGAAAATGTCACTCAAGGTGTCTGAGTCTGTACAAAGCACTGCCAAACACTTGAGGGGAAACTAATATGTAGACCCTGAAAATTTAAGGATGAAGTATTTAGGCAGATATTCTGAAATTAGAAAGAAATCAAGCAGTACTGAAAACAAAGAATTAGCTTGTCAAGAATGATGAAAAGGGGGGGGGGGGTTGCATGAATGGCTACTGCCTGGCTTCACTCTGTTGGGATACAATACTCCTTTGCTTCTTCTCTTACCAGAAGCAAAATGCTAGCACCAATCCCAAGAAGAGAAGCAGGCCACAGCCTGTTTGATGATCCACAGTCTTGTCCCAGATAATGCAAGGGTCTGTAGGCTTGTAGCCATTTTCTGGTAGATGGCTCGAATAGCAACCAGACCAATCAGGTACACTGCACAGACACTCACTCTCCAACCAGAATGAGTCAGGAATCAATCCACTCTACTCCTATTCTCAGCAGGATCAGAATATAAGCACATATCTGTCGCCTATAAAGCAGTTATTAGGCTTCCAGGTGATCAGTAGTCTCCAGAAAATAAGGCCACTGTACTTCTTCTCTCACCAGGATAAAACAGAAGCACTAATCCTGAAATGACAACTGAGAGGCAGAATGTTGGCTCTCCAATAACTGGTGGTCTTGCAATAGATACTTAAAGGTAAAATGAAAAAAAAAATGGTTTATCCAAAACACTGCAGTGTGCATTAAGCAGTTAGAGATGAAAAAAAGTTAAGTTTTAGTGAACAGCTATTTTTTTTTAACAGCGAGATAGACTGAAGGGGGTGGGCACTTTTGTATTCTGTTACTATGGAATACAGTAGAATGATCAATAAATTTAAATAGTTGAAGGGGAGTGATGTCACAAAATGATAATTTTGTTCTTATTCACATCAGCCAGTAAAAGCAGAGAGGAAACAAGATATATAGTCAGATTAACATAAGGGACAGGCAGCTAGAAAGACAATGCTGTTTAAGAACACAACACTAACAGGCTGGGAGGGTGGGAAAAAATTATGTCTGACTCACAAGAGAGAGAGCTGTGATGTCTTTTCAAGTTTTAATATGCAGTTAAAAGCAGAATACAAGGAAACATAGTGTAAAGAAAACAAATCACAGTATACAAAATAGAAAGACAATAAAGTAATACAAACTACAAGAAATCAAAAGCAAACTAACCTTTCCCTCAAAGCAAACTGTCACAGAGTCAGGATGAGCCTATCCAGTAAAGCTATGAAATGTTTTATATCACCCCTTAAATAGAAGATTTAGTTCCTAGCGCCACCCCTCAGTTCTCAGATGATTGCCCTTTACTGACCAGTTCTAACTTATGTATGACTTGTTAATTGACGTGTTCTAATTTCTGTCTGACTCACAAGAGACAGAGCTGTGGTCTCTTTTAAAGTTTTAATATGCAGTTAAAAGCAGAATAAAAGTAAAACACAGTATTAAGAAAACAAATCACAGGATACCAAAATAGAAAGAGACAATAAAATAATACAAAATCCAAGAAATAAAAAGCAAACTAACCTTCCCTCACATCAAACTGTCACAGAGTCTGGATGAGCCTTTCCAGTAAAGCTCTGAAATGCTTTATTTCACCCCTTAAACAGAAGATTCAGTTCCTAGTTCCACCCCCTCAGTTCACAGATGATTAACCTTAACTGACCTGTTCTAACTTATGTGTGAATCCTTAATTGACCTGTTCTAATTTCTGTCTGACTCAAAACAGATAGACCTGTGGTCTCTTTTCAAGTTTTAATATGCAGTTAAAAGCAGAATACAAGTAGAACAGAGTATTAAGAAAACAAATCACAGTGCATAAAATAGAAAAAGGCAATAAAGTAATACAAAATACAACAAATAAAAAGCAAACTAACCTTCCCTCACATCAAACTGTCGCATAGTCTGGGTGAGCTTATCCAGTAAAGCTCTGACATGTCTTATTTCACCCCTTAAATAGAAGGTTTAGTTCCTAGCTCCACCCCCTCAGTTCACAGACGATTAACCTTAACTGACCTGTTCTAACTTATGTGAGACTCCTTAACTGACGTGTTCTAAGTTTTTTCTGACTCACAAGAGACAGAGCTGTGGTCTCTTTTCAAGTTTTAATATGCAGTTAAAAGCAGAATACAAGTAAAACACACTGTAAAGAACAAATCACAGTGTACAAAAATATAAAAAGGCAATAAAGTAATACAAAATAGAAAAAATAAAAAGCAAGCCAGCCTTCTCTCACAGCAAACTGTCACAGAGTCTGGGTAAGCCTATCCAGTAAATCTCTTAAATGTATTTCACCCCTTAAATAGAAAGATTAGTTCCTAACTCCCCTCCCTCTATTCACAGATGATTAAACTTAACTGACCTGTTCTGACTTATGTGTGACTCCATAACTGACTTGTTCTAATTTTATCTGACTCAGAGGAGACAGAGTTGTGGTCACTTTCAAGTTTTAACATGCAGTTAAAAGCAGAATACAATTAAAACATTGTGTAAAGAAAACAAATCACAGTATACAAAATAGAAAAAGACAATAAAGTAATACAAAATACAAGAAATAAAAAGCAAACTAACCTTTCCCTCAAAGCAAACTGTCACAGAGTCTTGGTGGGCCTAACCAGTAAAGCTCTGATTTTTTTTTTACCTCTGAAATAGAAGGTTTAGTTCCTATCTCAACCCCTTCAGTTCACAGATGATTAACTTCAACTGACCTGTACTAACTTCTGTGTAACTCCTTAACTGACCTGTTCTAATTTCTGTCTGACTCACAAGAGACAGAGCTGTGATCTCTTTTAAAGTTTTAGTATGCAGTTAAAAACAGAATACAGGTAAAACAAGTGTTCATACTCGGGCAATAAAGGTGGCTAACAGAACAGTTCTTCTTTGGATAAATGGGCCTACAACTTCTTGATGCCTGGTTTGTATGACTGCTACAAAATTTCTCATCTTCTCCTTTACAAGGAAGTTTTGCTTCATCGTCTCCTTGCATCCAAGAGCAGCACTCTATACCTCATTAGTGTACTGTGTCATTTTCCATCTTCAAACAATGCTACCCAGAAAATCCACCACATAAAAGGAAAAAAGTGCAGTCATTTTAATCATACCTCTCAACCTGGAAACATCAAAAATCTGGACAGGGCCCATGAAAAATAGGTACAAATCTGTACACTGATTAACATAAAATTTGCATATATAATTATGTAACCCCACCCACTCCAATGGAATTATGGGATACCAACTTTCAAACGCAAACTGAAGAACAGACAACCAAAATATGGCACCAGAGTCCCCCTGCAGCCATTTCAATGTCCCATTACCTGGCTATTTAGCCCCATTTACCATAAACACTAATGTGCATACTGCTTTACTTCTACAGTGATTATTTGGATATTATTTTTGGATCACCTTCAGATGCACGAAACGCCAAACCGCCGACACACAAATCACCGACACCAAAAGACCGACAACAACAAATACCGACAACGCAAAACACCGAATACCATTACACCAACACACTACACGTAAACAACACAGTACACTACATAACATATCCACTATCCCTAACCCAAACCCTAACCCTAAGGTCCGACACTACCGCACACTTACCCTACCTGCACCCTAACCCTAACTCACTTACCCACCCCTAACCCCAAGGTCCGACACTACCGCACACTCACCCTACCTGCACCCTAACCCTAACTCACTTACCCACTCCTAACCCCAAGATCCGACACTACCGCACACTCACCCTACCTGCACCCTAACCCTAACTCACTTAACCCACCCCTAAACCCACAGTCCCTCACTATCGCACACTTACCTGTCCGCTCCCTAACACTAAATCCCTCACTCTATCGCACACTTACCGAGTCCGTTGGGTTCTCACCTTGTCGGTCATCTGCGTTGTCGGTGTTTTCGACCCGTCGGATTCCGTGTCGGTGAAATGCGATGTCGGGCATCTGAAGGTGACCCTATTTTTACATTTTATAGCACAAAACTGAAGAGCTACAAGGAAAGGCTTGAACTGCTATTGTTTTACTTGGTTTCTTATGGATTCTTGGGGGTTGATATATGCCTTGCATACCCCATCTTTCTTAATGTTCAGTATCTTCAGAAGAGAAATATCTCCAATAATACCAGAACTAGAGACTTAAATCTCTAAAAGCAAATAAATAAAAATCACAGTAGAGACACATGTATTACCCAAAATTTACTCCATCTGTAGAACAGATTTACTCCTGCAAGTTAAGCAAAGTGACACCATAGCATCTTTCAAAGTAAATCTGGATGATTGAATGGGTACCCATAAATTTACTATGGGAATTACTTTCTTTGACCTTTTTGAGAAGGGGGCACAATATAAATGTGAATATTGATAAGGCACTCATAGTCTTATGACTTATTGGCCTTTTATTTCCTTGGATCCTATGATCAGGTGACTAAAGTTTTGTTAAGTCCCTTGTTTATGTCAAGAAGGTGCATAACAAGGTTGTCTTTTTTTTTTTAATTTGGAGAGTAATTGTGGTGCTTGTGAACTAAAATGCTTACCTACACTTTACCTCAAAAAATTCTGGGTATATTGATGTATGGTTATTTGTGAATACGACACAGCCACAATTCTGAAATAGTATAACCTGTTGTTTATTGTCTTAATTCACAAGGGAAAGACAAAAAAAGTCATGTGTCATGTTAACATATGTGAACGATGAGGAATAGAAATTACCATCTCTTCAGAGAGAAGGAATTGGTATGGTGAACAAAACGTAGATGGAATAAATTCATAGGAAAGATTAGCAAGGTTCCCACTGAAAGGAGTAACATAACAAGAAGCAAACAACTTATGGTGTCATGGAACTGTGAATGGGGAGTGCAATTCAAGAACTAAGCATAGCAGGTACAAGACAGGGGCTGAAATACCTTCATGGCATGTCTCCAGAAGGTAGTCTGTGACCTGCAGGCATCAGTAGTTGTAGTTTGTAGCTTGAGTACTACAGAATAATCCACAATTGGTGGTCATCATGCACAGTGGACAGATTCACTAATAGACATATGAAATTTTATTAACCCCTGCAAGATCTAACTTGTGTATGATATGGTGTGGTTACATATTTTCTGAACCATTTTATTATTTTCATTGTACCATTGTCAAATAAGTCCTGGTCTGTAATGTAACATTCTATGTGTTATACAAAGGTAGACACTCTATCTATTTATCTATCTATACTTTGCTGATGAAGTTAGTCCAATCAGCTAGTAGCCTTTTTTAGGGGAGACCTGAGGTGATATTTAAACTATTGGCTGAAATTTGGCCAGGACACTAGAGAACTTCCTCTTTTCTTTTTGATAAGTGGCATTGGATCTTTTACTTAACCTGAGCTACCACCAATTCAAGCAGATGGGACATAAGTTTAATGTCTTATCCAAAGGAGCTGTTGTCTTGCCCATCTGTAACTGCATAAGCAAGATAAGGTGAGGAAGAAGAAGAACAGGCTGTTAAAGAGTTTGTGGCTCTATTGTGTGAGGTGGTCAGCATGGCAAAAATCAGAGTCGTTGAAATATACAGGCATAAAAGAGATACTAAGGAATTTCATAATGATGTTTGGATGCTTTTAGAGCTTGAAAACAACTCATTTAGAATCTATCCAGCCATTAAGAGCACATTTTCTAACCTAGACTTGTCACATACAGTACTTAGGTTATCTTACTGAGAACATGTAAATAGTGTGATATGACATTCATCGCAGTTTACCATTGACTTCACTTCTGTTTAATGAGGACTGCATCACTTCTCTGGTATTCATTTTTACCTAACCAGATACAAAAGGAACTATCAAGGTTATCTGCAGCTACGCAAATTAGGAGACATACAGAGATTGTAATTTGCAAAATGCTGCATTTTTTTTCTTGTTTGTAAGACCTAGTTTGAAGCAAAACTCTTAGGCAAGAAAAAAATTATCGTAGTGTCAGTCCAAATAATGATGTGACACAATAAAAAGTGACACGGAAGATAAACATAATGGTGGAGTATTATAATTTACACACACACACACATGCACACACACACACTCACACACACTCACACACACACACACACACACACACACACACACACACACACACACACACACACACACACACACACACACACACACACACACACACACACACACACACACACACACACACTCCTTACCCTGAGTAGTTGCTGCTATTAATCCTTGCTACATTCCCATGCTCTTCTGTGCTCGGCGAACGCGAACTCGGTCGGCTGTCATTAATCCTCTGCAAACTGCTGCTAGTTCTCCATGTTAATCCCGGCTCGGCGAACTCCATTTCAGCGCTTCCCGCTGTTTCCATGGCCTGCCAGCTTGCAATTAGCTTCCGTTTCAGCGCTTCCCTCCGTTTCTCAGCCAGCCGGAAATGATGATGTGAGCTCCTTGAGCTCAATTCCGACTGGCTGGTAGCCTGATGGAGCTGACGTCATGGCGCACGTGATGACGTCAGCTCCGACAGCATGAAAATTTTAAAAAGCAAAGAAAAACTGGAAATGAAGGGGTGCCACTCGGGAATCGTTGCACCCCTTCATTTGGACTCCAAAACTCAGTAAAAAACGAGTAATTCGAAACGGTTGGGAGGTCTGATTTTAATGGGTATTTCTGCTGCCATATTCTACTGCATAGTGGACTGTAAACTGTAGGAGCCCCAGGATCATCGCTTTATAACATCAATTTCATATGTTTAGACTTTTCTAAGCACCACCCATAAAAGCCATAACATAACATATGGGATGTCCCATATTGTCTAGCGGTCAGGAGTCCTGGTTTTTGCCAAGGCGGCCCCAGGTTTGGCTCCCAGGATGGGAATGGGGTACTCTTTAGTGATAGGGTTGGTATAATGGTTATGGTTTTTACCTTACAGGCCTCCAAAAACTCTGCTTCCTGGGAACCAGGAAAATTTTGGAATAAAACCCTTTACCCCACTGAAAGAACAGGATAGGTTGAATGGTTTCTTGTGCCAAAAGGTCTTAATGAATCAAAGGAATTTATTTATTTATTTATTTATTTGCAGTTGGTTTACCAGGATAGTCCATTGGGCCAAAAGAACCCATTTTCAATGGAGTCCTGGGGAGAAAAGCTCCAATACAGACAAAAACAGGTACATGCAAAAATTACAATAATTCTTATACAGAATAAAAGATAAAAACATTTAGCACATTTAGGTTCAAAAATTCAAGAAGCATTCAAAACAATACAATCTGATGTGGATTAAATGTCAGGGGATAGAGTAAAGTTTTATGCATTCAAAGAAGTTGTATGGACTTGCATTACAGGGTAGGTATTCTGAGGGAACGTAAGCTTAGATAGGAAGAGAGGCATGTGAGAAAGTTGGCAAACAGGAGGTTGGGGAATGCCCAAGAAGGGATTAAGGGACTTCATTATCATGAAATAACCTTCCTGAATGAGGGAAAGCATCCAGGAATCTGTGGTTATTTGTTGTCAAAATGGAAAAGACACAGTCAGTCTGAGGAAAAGGAGAATCTGACTAAGGGTAATATGTGGTTGAATGTCAAGTAGAGGCAGATATGTTTGGAAAATAAGGCTGTTGACCCCTAGTACCCTAAGAAGGTTCATCTTGGAAGATCTCTTACCCTGGGAGGCTATCTTTGCTGCCTATACACAAAGGGAAATTTAGATGGGTAGTTCCACTGAAATCTAGGAAGAGGGGAAAGTAAGATCTGTGAAAGGTCCTGCATGACCTTTCCCTTATACTGCAAGGTCTTGATGAGCTCAGCAGCACAGCCACACAGATTCTGATTGTCTAAGGGAGAGTCCAGTAACTTAGCCTTAATGTCTTCAGAGAGGGATTGTAACCTCAACGAAGAGTACCTCCTCATAAAAGTAGCATCATATCTGCATTTGATAGAATGATGAGCTTCCTGGGAAGCACAGTTCAAAAGGGAAATGGCAGAAGACGTAGGTTCCGAATCAGACATATCAGACAGAATGCCTCCAAGTTTAAAAAGAAAAGCCAGCACATACCTTGTCATATGGGTCTTGTAGTTTATGAGCCTGAAAGCCAATGTGGCAGATGCATAAACGTTTTGGCATACCTTTCCACATAGCTATTGTCCTTGTCAGAGGGTAGAGGTTTATAAGAGGACTGTAACTTATAAGCCTTATCAGTAGCCAGAGAAATCACTGCTGAGTCAGAAGAAAGTATTTTATATAAATACTTTTGATCCTCATTTATTTTACAGAACCTGCCAGGTTTCTTTAGCTCAGGGTCTCAAGAGCCTGGGAAGCTGAAGAAAAAGTGTCTAAGAGGGCAGCCAACACCGAAGTTACTGCAGAAGGCCAGGGTAGGTCAATCTGCAAAAAGTTAGAATGCCCCTTCTAAATATCAGAAATTTTGGAACAATCTTGTTTTAAAATGTTCCATCACAGGAATGACAGTGTCCTCAGAAGATCATTCCTCAATAAGGAATTCAGGACAAAGAAAATCCTCTTCCTCAGACCCAAAGCAAGAGGGAATGGATCTGAGAAGAGTAGGCAAGGTCTCTTCCCCAGAATCCAACTCCACATCCTCTTCAGAGGAATCAGAATTCCAACGGTGTTTAAAAGGGCTAGAAGACCAGGGAAGAGAGGAAGGAACAGATATCCCTGGAGGAGTCTGCAAAGCCATAAGGAATTTGAAACTGCCTGAGTGAAATGCTGCAGTTCTTTGTATCGGTTTTTAGTTACCTGAACCACGTCTTTTTTTTTTCCTTTTTTTAAAAAGGAACATCAGCCTCAGCAAATTGAGGGGCTTCAGATCTCTTCCTGACTTCAATAAGGTAAATAGGACCGTTTCCCTAACAGGAGTCTAGTGAATCCTCCTAAGCCCCTCCAAAATACTCATCCATCATTTTGCCTTCTTGTCTGCAGCAGATGTATGCTCTGTATCAACCTCCAAATGGGCCATGACAGAGGAGGCTGGTATCAAAACTGGAGAGTTCATGGGTTCTTCATCCATACTGATGGAGATCTCTGGAAAAAGTTAGACAACAGGAGTCTCAGTATGCATTTTATAGCCTTTTTCCTAAACAGTGGCTGAACATCAGGGCAGGTGGATTTGGAAGCCATGGTTCACTAAGCTAATAACTTCAGATATTGGTTCTCTAAATATATGGAAACGGAAGACAGCCAGTACAAACACCTGACAAATTTCACACTAATTATGGTCAAGGGTAGCAGCTAGACAAAAAAGGCACTTGTCATGTCTATCTTTATGGGGAATCTGCCTCCCACATTTATATCTTTCCTTACTAAATGACATGTAAAAGGTAATACAACCAATGGGAAAAAAGGAAGAGAGAGACCCCAGTGGGGTACTTATCTTCTGAAGGCTCATTAACTGAAGCAAAGCAATGAATGATTTACAGATCAAATTCAAAACTAGCATTTGAACTGGCAGCAAAGAAGTTCTGAGGATTAGTTGCTCATATATCACTTATGTACCTTACACCTTAAATATAGGACATACTGCTGACATACATTGCCATAAGGGAGCCAAGGCTTTGGTATGCTGACCAGACATTCAGCTATCCTCTGCAGGATATCCCTTTAGTAAGGAATTTGGAACAGTGATAAGGAAGAACATCAGCTCACACCTCATATGTCATAAGTGGTACTCCTCTTCAGACTGGTATGGTCATAAAAGGCCCAGATGTTTCTATGGACAACCTCACTCTCATTTAGTCATCATTGTACTTTTCCCTTTAACAGGCCCATTGTTGACTACTTTGGTGTGTACAAATCCAAGTATATTGCTTAACTGTGAAGGCTCTAGTGACTTTTAAGTAAGAAAATGAAAGGACTTAAATTCTTCAACTATCCCGACAGATTAGCACACCTCACCTTATACTCAACAGCCTACTAGCTATTCCAAGGTGACCTGTATCTCACTTTTTAAGACATGAAACACCTGGCGCAATTTGACCTCATATTTCTCTGTCAAACCAGTGGCTTTACAAATACCTGTACTAGGAATGTAAATCTAAACCCAGAAGTAAGCAAGACTCACTAAAAGGATAGTTTTCTAAATCAGTGTACTGCCAGCCTACTTTGCCTACCTGTAAAACAAGTCCTAGCAATTGGATGGGTATTCATAAACTCATTCCAGGCATAACTGCCATAACACTCCTTGAAAATGTTCGTAAGGTTACGGGTACCGGCATGGTGTAAATGGCCACATGAACAATTGCCATGTATATTCCATGATTCTGGTTCACACACACACACACACACACACACACACACACACACACACACACACACACACACTCTTACAAGTATGCATGGCACACAAAAAGTGCACTCTATTTCCACAAGGACTTGGTCAGAGAACAACTGTCCGGCCAAGGAATATACTAACATTCCATGAAGGCAAGGAGAACATACTGTGCAGAACTATTCACTAGAGCTGGGTTCAGAGTAGCAGGCATTGTGTCACACTTACTAATTTTCAAGGGGAGGATCATATTGGAGTTGGGCAGGAAAAAGCAACATAATTCTGCAAATTTTGGAACTGTCTTCTCTTCATTACACATTCCTGCATGTGCAGGTACCTATTTGAATCTTATTTGGACCTCTTAATCTCTCAATGATGTCAGAGAAGAATGTTTCAGCAGTGTTAAGGGCATTTATTGGGCTGCAATGATGCAAGCACAGGTAAGCCATGTATCATGATGGTGCACTTGTGCAGCTGCAATACTACACCAACAATGGCATCTTTCTACATGGGTAACACATCCAAAAACTGATCTTCTTTTGCATGTGTGTGTGTGTGTGTGTGTGTGTGTGTGTGTGTGTGTGTGTGTGTGTATGTGTTTGCATCCACGCATGTGCTTACACACATGAATGTGTGCACTTGTCTTTTCTTGCATGTGTTTTACGAGCAGATCATATGTATATAATAATACCACAGTAACATAATGCATCACACAGTTCTTTCATAAGTGTACAGTAGACTTTCTTACTGGAACATGCATAACAGTTTCATTAGATACCTATTCAGTATTGTAGTAGTACTCTGTTATATAGGTTGTTGCTCCTGTACCCACTTAGGGTATATTAAGGTATGAGTCTTTGGCACTACTACATAGCTCTCATTGTACGAACCTTATACAGTGCAAACTACATCTCTGAATTCTAGCCAGCTTCACTTACTGAAGCAGGGTATATCCAACAATGCAGCTAATGTCTTGCACCATACTCTGTGACCACTGTATCATTTAAACATAAAGGCTATTTTTTGTGGTTAATATGACATTACACATTGTGACTGTAGTGTGCCCTTTCATCTTCTTCTGTGGTTAAGTGGTGTGTAGTTCATTCAGCAGCAATAAGTAATATGTGGTGCAAAGTTAATTCCTTAAAAAATCCTTTTATATTATTATATTACACAAAAAAACAGACTCATTATTTGAGAAAAAATTTAGTGACAATCTAGTCAGCTGGAGATTACAAAGGTTAAAAATTGATCAGCAACTATTTGGCAAAATACCATTCAGTCAAGACCACTTGAGAGAATGACACATTGGTGAAAATTCCACTCCATGAAAAGTTTGTATTTATTATAAGATCTGGTATCATCAGGCCTAGTTGATTTAGTAAGAGGACGCAGCAGGTCTAATGATGCATGGCAAGTACTGGATCTTTAACAACCATGTAAGTTAATAATGCAAAACACATAAATTAAGTAGAATAACTCAACGGCTGCATCCAGAGGCAAGCAAAATTTATTGATAAACATAAGTGCTTTCACAGTTCCACAGACTGCTTTATCAGACGTTAAACTTCCTAACTTAAACTACTATATATATATATATATATATATATATATATATATATATGGTTCCACTTGAAATAGTTGAATTACCACATGATCGAACCACAGAACATCAAGACCAGAACGTCGGATATTTCAAATATCAAAAATTCACATGATGGAGATACACATTATCGAAAACAAAACATCGACACCCAGAATACCGCACCCAGACCTGGAAACAGTGCAAAGTAAGAAACACCACACAATAACACTAGTCAGGCATCATAACATCGAATAGAAAACCGGCGAGAACACAAACTTCCCTTACACCTTACAACGTAGTGATAGTCACAATCAGTATCCTCAAAGTTCCAATGCAAAGTGAATTATTCCCATTACAATAAGTAGTCTGTGATATAACATAATTAAGTGCACTCCAAACCAAACAAAAACTATGTCAATTCCAACAAGAAAAACAGCATATCATACTCTAAAAAACTGTAAACACCAGACTAGCATTTCAATGAACAATATTTACAGTGATGTGAGAGCAAAGCTTCAGCAAACTTGCAATAGCCTTCAAAAAGCGAACAGTATCGTAACTCATCCTACTTTGTAAAACCCTTTCAAACTGACTTTCATGTAAAACAAGTTTCCTTCTTTTAGGCAATGGTGGACATCCAGCTGCCATGCGAACACGTAGCTCTTCAATCCTGTTTTGTTCCCTGGCCATTATTGACATCAACACTACTAAATCAGTAGCACGAGCCCCCAACATACACTTCAGTCAGTGATGCCATCCTTTTATACTGTTTTGTGTACGCGGCAAGCATTGCACATTCAGCTGGGAAACATTCCAAAACTCTTTAGGAAACAACGGTGGAAATCTAACAAATGCCGCAGTTCTAGTGGAAAATTTCCGTGGTTTACCTAATAACTACCAGTCAGTAAAGTATCTCAACAAAGGCTGCCCCTCTTCAGGAAAAGACTGCTTTAGTACATTAAATGCAGGTATAACATTGTCTTCTGGTAAAAATGACAATGCTATTAAGCACTTCACTGCAGTTTGAAAATGTTGACACTTGTTATATAATGTAGCTAAGCCGAGATGTTGCAGTTTGTGCCATATATTTTGACTGAAGTGAAAAAGACAACCCTTAGGTACAATCCCATTTAAATTCAATATTAAACTTTTTATAGTGGCAATCTCAAAGTCACTTAACACAAATTTCGCACTAGTTACAAAGTTGTTTTCTGCCATCATGGATAACACACAATGCCATATGACATTATAGCTTTTCAAAGACTTCTTGCTCATTAAGCAGTATAGCAAAGGTATTGTCCTTTTGTAGCACCCATAGTTCACAAATCCATGTAAGCTGTACAACTGACGGCAAATCACTCCTCTACAAAAGAAAGTACCGTCCATCAGCCATATTGTACACCATCTCAAATCCTACAGATTGTTAATAGTGGTAATTACGAACACAGTCATATCAGTAGACCTATCTATTACACGTTTACTAATGAACGTCTTTCAAAGGAAATTCAGACACATCCACATTCTCAAGCATTGTTGCTCTGTTAATTGACCCCCTAGACTGCTTCCTACAAAGCCTACCTACTTGTTGCAGTAAAGCTTTTCTGTTAGGTAAATTGGATACAGTCTTTAAACTGCTCAAAGGCATCACATCATCAACAACTAAACATGGAGTGTCTTGTGAGAAAATAGCCTTTTGCTTTAGCTCAGCACACATAATGTACCTTTGCACTTCAGACGGATCGCCAATATGACTATGTGTAGTGGTTTTACACAATTTCTCACCATCAGACATAGAGAACATTATACAACATCCTTTACACTTACTGCCTAGTTTCTGTTTACAACACCAGTACTTTTTAGCATTCAAAGTCCGCTCTAAGTTGTACATGAATCCATCGTTGATTAGAACATCCTTACCCTTTTGTGACTTAGTTAACAGGTAGAGATTTCCTACTACTCCAGGGCAGAATTTTGTGTTCTCCACCATGTTTAATATTTCAGATCTGTCTGTTAAAGAAACAGGTCCTGTTAAATGTCTTACCATGCTATGAATGAGGACAGTAGCAGGAAATTCAACACTCTAGTTACTTTTCTGCTGCGGATTCGATGATCTGCTACTCGATGTTTTCAATTTCCGATATTTAGCCTGTATGATGTTTTGGTTTTGACGTTCTGTGGTTCAATCATGTGGTAATTCGACCATTTCAAGTGGAACCATATATATATATATATATATATATATATATATATATATATATATATATATATATATATACACAAATACATGCATCAAAAATCAATTAACATTTAAAGAGAACTCATTTAAAAAATCACTATCATCAAGATGCCAAAAAAACTGAGGGTAATGCTACTCAATGCCAGAAGTCTAAACCTCAAAATGCATGCACTTGAGGCACTCCTCAGTACGGAGAAAATCAATATATGTGCAGTAACAGAAACCTGGTTTAAGGCTCCAGACAGCACCCCAGCACTACCAGGCTACAACTCATACCATACATTTCAGCCACAGAACCCAGACCGAAATACAAAAGCCGGGGGCGTATCCATATTCATCAAGGATACCCACACCTCCAGGTTAGTGACACAGCACGATGCTTCAGAGATCATCCACATGCAACTAACAACGGGCAAAACTGCAATGCAAATTGTAGCTTGCTACAGATCACCCACCATGTCCCAGGACCCCCATTCAGCATTTCTGGAAACACTGGGAAACATAAAGGTCTTACCAAACACCCTAATATTGGGTAATTTCAATTACCCAAACATTAACTGGGAGAACTACTCAAGTACTAACTCCCTTGCCTAACATTTCCTAGAATTTATAAACTCAAACGCCCTGGATCAACTGGTCAACACTCCCACCAAAGGTGACAACATATTGGACCTGGTCATCTCCAACATGGGCGACCGGTCTTCTACACCGGAGGTCAACCCCTCGCTGGTTAGATCTGACCATAAACAAATCACTTTGGATATCCACATTCCACCCCCACCCCTGGACAATGAAACCACTGTGAAACACTTTTCAAAAGCAAACTTCACGTTACTTAAGACCGAGGTGGAAAGTTTCAAAGCACCCATGCTAAAGGATAATGCTGTCCAAGCTGCAAAATCCTTTCCTAATGCATTCTAAGGGCACCTACAAGAATGCATGGATCATGCTATCCCAAGCAAAACCAAGACTCACTCCTCCAAGAAAAGGAAGCCAGTTTGGTGGACCCTTGCCATAAACAATCTATACAATAGAAGGAGGAAACTAGTACAGAAAAGAGTAAAATCCCAAGAAGGGAAGACATCCCTGATCAGTATCAGCAAGAATCTATGATCCCTCATAAAATCATCTAAGGTGAGCTTTGAAAGAAAAAATTGCCAAGGACTTCAAAGATAACCACAAGGCATTCTTTAGCTATGTCAAGAATCTAAGTGGCAATGCTCAGATCTTCTTGGAGTTAGTGAAGAATGGCACAAAATACACTGAACCGACTGATATCACCAACATCCTGGCAGACATTTTCAGTACAAACTTCACCCCCTCTCAGCCTCAAAATGGCCCATAACCATACCAGAAGAATGTAGAGCCCCTGAAATCGCAGACACTCAGGTTAAAACAGCCCTCTCCAAAGCCAAAAACACAGCATAAATGGGACCGGACGGTGTCCCAGGCTGCATCCTACATGAGCTCAAAGACGAACTAACCCCCTCACCTAAACACACTGTTCAAACTCAGCCTTTCCACAGGCTATGTACCCATAGAGTGGTGCACAGCAACGGTTATTCCACTCCACAAAGGTGGAGTGACAACAGACCCCAGGAACTATCACCCTATAAGCCTGACTGGCTTGGTCTGCAAGGCTATGGAGCGCATCATCAAGGAACTCATTAACAGAGACACTGGGAACCTCCAAACACTGCACCCTACCCAGTACGGCTTTGTTAAGAGCAGATCATGCCTCATAAACCTGGTGCACTTCTTTGAGACAGTTACCAAGGCTATAGATGAGGGAAAGGTGGTACACACAGCCTATGTAGACCGTGCAAAGGCCTTCAACACCATTCCCCATTCTGGTATTATAGACAAGCTCACCAGCCTGAACATAAACCCCTACATCACAAGACGGGTTGCCAACTGGCTCACGGACAGAACCCACATGGTGAGAGTTGAGGGAGCTAGGTCCGACTCTAAACCGGTTACAAGTGGCGTTCCCCAGAGTTCAGTCCTAGGACCCCTCCTGTTCGGCATATACTTCTCAGAGGTACAGGCATGCACAGGAGGACTATGGCTGACCAAGTTTGCAGATGACTGCAAACTAGGGGCTATAACTGACTCTCCGGTTGACACAGACATCCTCCAAAAGGGTCTCACTGAGACAGATGCCTGGTGTCAAAATCATGGCCTCAAGCTAAATGCCAAAAAGTGCATAGTCATCCCCTTTGGAAAAAACAAAGTACCCACAAACTACCACATAGGTGGTAGTCCCCTAAATACAGAAAATGTAATAAGGGATCTGGGGGCCCAAGTAGATAGTAATCTCTCCTTTGATAATCACATTGCCAAAGTGGTTAGAAAATCCTTCTATGTGGCCCACCTAATCACAAAAGGGTTCACATCCAGATCAAAAGAGGTCATTGTGCCCCTCTACTCATCACTCATCAGACCCATCATAGAGTACAATGCCCCATTTGAGATGTACTTTACAAGACACCTGAAACAGCTGGAAAGACCACAGAAATACCCCACCAAAAGGATCACTGGCCTCAAACAGATGCCCTATGCAGCTCGACTGAAGAAACTCCAGCTGTACTCAGTTGCATATTCAGAGGTGATCCTTGCCTGACATACAAGGCCATATCCAACCCAGAATTGATGAACATACTTCACCTAAAGAAAACCTTATCCCCTTGAGCCACATGCTCTAGGGATCTAAACCTCACCACAACAATAAATAGGACATGCTGGAGGGATAGATTTCTGTCCCAGAGACTTCCCATGCTTTGGAACAAGATTGCAATATACATTAGGCAGAGCTCCTTGCTAACACTCTTCAAGAGAAACCTTGACAAGTGGATGGGAAACAGAAAGTTTACCCCGGGAATCACTTCAGTGGCTGTGCTAGACAGAGGCACAGGGAACTAATCTAAGGGGGTGGCGAATGCCAACACATTCTGGCTAGGCTTATAAATGCCTTTGGGCAGATAGCCTAGTACCTACCTATGAACCTATGAGAATATTAAAATCAATAAAACTGAACATATACACTTACATACAAAAAATACAAGTTTTAATAAACTTATCCTGATATTATTTAAATAGTACTACAAATAGGAATAATTCACCTACGCAATGGTCTAGATTTTAGTATGGCTTTTAAGGGAACTTTATCATTCATTTAAAGCCCATACTAAAATCTAGATACTTATGTATATGAAGTCTTCCTATTTTTAGTACTTTTTAGATAATATTGGGATAAGTTTATGAAAACTTGTATTCTTTGTATGTAAGTGTATATGTTCTGTTTTATTGATTTTAATATTCTCTTGATTATAATGATTTTTTAAATGAGTTCTTTTTAAATGATTGATTGTTGATGCTTATATATATATATATATATATATATATATATATATATATATATATATATATATATATATATATATATATATATAAATAGTAGTTTAAGTTAGGAAGTTTAATGTCTGATGAAGCAGTCTGTGGAACTGTGAAAGCACTTACATTTATCAATAAATTTTGCTTGCCTCTGGATGCAGCCATTGAGTTATTCTGTTTAATTTATGTGCATTGAGTTGATTTTGGTCTTAAGCAGAGTATTTGTCTGGAGCATCTTGACCATTTTTTGTGGAATACATACATTAATAATATTTTTCCCAAAGTGTCATTTGGTCATACCATTTTAGTCAAGCTCTCCTCAATGGTATCTTCTGTACATATTTACAAATTATTATAAGAAGGAGATAACATAGCTACAGAGGAAGTTTAAAAGTAGCACCTCACTGTAAAAGAATAAAAATGAGTATATATTACAAAGGCACTGTTACCCATCCACGAAGTAGTTCATAAGCTGTAACTCCCAATGACCACCAGTCAACTTCAAAAGAATACCCTGTGCCACCTTTAACAAAGGACTGGAAAATTTCTGGAGCTGTGAAAACAAGGAAAGAAAGTGCTGTTAATTCAATACAGTGGATAATAAAAACACAGTTGTAGGTAATGCAGCTGAAACTAAACATCTGAGTAATATAGATGTATTTCAATGTGTTAAGTGACCTGTTTTCTGTATAACTAAGGAGTTGCAAATGTAACTCATTTTGCTGATACTACAGTGACATTAAATTTAGAACCATACATACAATATTACTAATTTCATAATAATCACCATAGATTTGTTTCATACTACAGCTATATTACACTGTACAGGAAATTTGAAATATTTGCACACAAGTCATTTGTGTCAAGTTATATGCTAATGTTTATTTAGACGCAGTATAGCTAATTCACTGTAATTTAAATGCTTCAAAACACTTAAAATGAATTTCTTTCACAGATGGGAGGCACGTTGAATATAACTGCTTTTGTTGTGTAAGTTAGGTTTGGTGGCTACCTTTAATTATGAAAAACATTAATCATGCAATTATCTGTCAAATGCCTTTTCAAAATCATCTGTTGAATGGTATGTTGTTGAATTGCATAATGCCTAAATATAATTTGCTAAGTAATGCATTTTCTTTGGTATAACTCTTGTCATATAATCTTGAATGGAAGTAAATACAATTAAGCAAACAAATTCATAAATAAATACATAAAAGGATAAGATAAATTATTCTGCAGCTAGCACACACATCTGATTCAAGGTAAATATTTCAATATTTTATAACTTTTCAGTGATTAACAACTGCAGATGCATCCAATAATTCCAAGGTTGGATAAGGAAAACAAAACAATAATAGACTGATAGCTACAAAGAGATGATGGGAGCTTTTAACAGGTCTTTACCTGTAGACTGCTAGAGTTAACGGGGAGAATTTCTGTCAACATTTCACCTATAGACTGGATCAGGCAAGAAGGGTCCATGATAGAGGTGCAAGGCCCTTTAATTGCAAGCCCCATAACTTTTAACACATTTCTGAGAATCAAATGCCCAAGGCTATGAAACGAAACAAAAAACAATGCAGCTCCAGAAACAATAAAGGCTGTCTTCTTGATACCAATGTATTGCAAACAACCACAGAACAAATATTTTGATGAAATAAAAAACAGATTTAATAGTCCACCAGATAAATCCACCATATAAAATATACGAAAAATAATTAATACATCCACTGATTGAGCACTTTCATCTCCATTCAGAGACTTCTTCAGAATCAATTAACAAATTAAACCTTTCTTCTTATATATACCAAAAAATGGGCTGGCAATCCAAATTGAATAATTGGTAACATTTCTTAAAGAACCACCTTGCTTCTCGGTCACCAAACAGTCTTTTCATATAATACAATATAAGTGTATAGTACTATGTAGTGTTTTTGATACACGTCCAAACAACAGTGGGTAAACACTACCCAAGAGTTTTATAACCTCACATCTCAATATAATGAATTAAATTAAAATATAATTTATATATATATGATATATTTTATATAATGTAGTTGGGGTCAACCAGTTCCAACGGAATGTACACAATTCCATATATTTCCAACCTGTGTCTGCAATCACCCAAAAAATGAATGAAAGCCTGTGTGTTTATGTACAAACATTTAATATAAAAAAATGCGTAAAAATATATGTAAAATTAAATACATATATATGTTTATCATACATATTCATATATGTATATATAAGAAGAAAGGTTTAATTTGTTAACTGATTCTGAAGAAGTCTCCGAATGGAGACGAAAGCGCTCAATCAGTGGATGTATTAATTATTTTTCGTATATTTTATATGGTGGATTTATCTGGTGGACTATTAAATCTGTTTTTTATTTCATCAAAGTATTTGTTCTGTGGTTGTTTGCAATACATTGGAATCAAGAAGACAACCTTTATTGTTTCCGGAGATGCATTGTTTTTTTACATTTCTGAGAATAATATGGCTATTACAATGAAAATCAAAACTCAGTGTAACACAATTAAAGCATTTCTGTGGAGAAATTCACCCCCCAACATCCCTGATTTGGGGCACTGCACACCCCTCACATACACTTACTACCTTTATATGCCATCTCTGAGATTGCTGAACATTGGAAAATTCTGAGACACTGCACACTTGGAGCTCCTCCTATGGACACTTTTGAGTTCAAGGTTCTAAAAGTCACTGCTATAGATCTCACGTTTCTGCCATGCCCATAAGTAGTAATGCAGATTCTGACTTATTAGCTGTGGGACAATTTCCTGCAGGTATAACTGATTTGTGGCACATCGATAAATTACAGTTTTGCTGCAGAGACATGACACACGGCTATGGCAAATTCACTGTGGGGACAAAGATGCATGCAGTACCATGCCCACACCTGGAATAATGTGTGTGTGCATGTGAGTGTTTGTGTGTGTGTGTGTGTGTGTGTGTGTGTGTGTGTGTGTGTGTGTGCGTGTGTGTGCGTGTGTGTGTGTGTGTGTGTGTGTGTGTGTGTGTGTGTGTTTGTGTGTGTGTGCATGCATGCGTGGAGGGTCTATAATGTGTGTGACCTGACTCAAGTGCATCTTTCAAAGATGAACAAATGGGTAAAGGCCTGGGATCAGCATCTGAAGTTGCTTCTAGTATGGCCCACTGGACAGCTCCCTGAATGTCTTACTGTGCTGCAGCAGGAAAAGACTTTGATGGATGCCCACAGAGAATCCGTGCTCTGGTAAATGCCTGTTACTCACCACAGCAGAGCCAATGTGTTCATGGAGCTTCACCTAAACACATACCAGAGCATTAAGTGTGACTACAGCATCATACAGGATATTTTTCCTTGTTATTCCACACTGGTCAAAGTCATAGTTACATAAGCATTGTTTGTCCACTACACAATGCCCATCACTTCCTGTGACACTTTGATAAAAGCATTGCCCATCGGAAACTGCATTTTTTCTGTCACTGATGTCCACTGAGCATTCGTGTTGGGTGCCTGCCATACTGCACGCCGCTTCTAGGATGGAGGGGGTCACAGACTGGGCATGCATCTGCTTACTTGCTTGTGTCCTCAGGGAATTAGCAGAAGCCATGTGTCTCTGCAGCAGAACTACAATTCAGATATGTCTCAAACCATTTGTCTCCACAGGAAGATACCCCACATCAATAATCTCTAATCCCAATAAGAGCAGGAAGGGTCAGTGAATATCTTTATGGAAACCAGGGTATTGATCTTGAAAGTAAGTTAATGCACATGTGACACTTAAAAAGACAACACTGCATAAAATGAAAGCATGAGTAATATTATGATTCCTAGACATGGCTGAAAGCATGCCAACATATTCTGTACTTGATGAGGACGATATAAATCAACACTTAATAGTTCAGTTGAACAATGATCAGGCTTGCAGGGTCAAAGATGTGAATAAACATAATTCATTAGCTAATTAATAAATGGAACAAAATTATTTAATCACTGAAGAATAACATCTAGATTCTACAGTTTTGAAGAGGAACATATTATCAAATGCAGTGTCAAAGGCCTTACGTGTTGCCAAAGATCCCAGAAAACGTCCCAAATAATGCCCCTCATTTAAATGGATTGAAACTGAATTGGATCAGTCTCAATATGGGAGTGACAGGTGGAGGTCATAAGCTCATGTCTTCTTTGTTAATTTTAACTAGCATATTCACAGTCATTTCATTTGTTTTAAGCTATTGTATGCTTTATTCTTGTTTAGTCATTTTTAGCTTGGCAGTTACTACTGTTACTACAGTTTAGTGGTGGCAGTGAATGTGATAATTTCAATAAAACTGTGGCTACATAGTGACATAAAGTAGTGCAAATTGTGGTCATTAGCAGGAGAAAGGACACTGTGTGCCAGGTTTCTCTTTCCTGTACTTTATTGCATTTCATACTGTTCATTTAACAACAGATGACCAGTACTCCAGGGAATCTTAACCTAGCCTGTGACATTACCAGAACATGCTGGTGAGAGAGAAACATCTCCCAGAGATTGCTGCTGCTCTGGAATAAACTCCTAATTCACATGAAGCAGAGCTCCTCAATGACCTTGTTTAATTGTTACCTAGACAATTGGATGGGAGACTGTAAATTCAACCCTGGGGTGGCACCTAAGTCCCTCATGGACAGTCGTACTCAGTGCTGATCATAAACTCATTCTGTGAATAACATCCATCTAACCAAGGTCAGTTAGGGAACATGGGTATAGTATGGCCAGGCTTATAAAGGCCCTGGGGCCAATAGCCTAGTAACCTCCTACGAACCTATGAAACTAAATCCATCTACAACTGAGGCAATGTTTGTCCATGTCACTGCCTGCCTGTCTGTCCAATTGCCCTCTCCTTTCATGCAGTAGGAACATTATATCTAGTTTTGGAGGTATGGCAGGGAACATGGGGTCACAGTACTAATAAGAATAAAACATTACAGAGGATGGTAACTAAAAGAACAATGGAGTGTATGGCATAACAGAAGATTTCAATGGAGCTAAGTCTATTTTCAAACCAAAAAGTAAAGGCCAGAGGTAAGAGGATAAATCATAAAAATAAAATATTTCAGAACTATAGTGGAAAGGCAAAATGGGTTTAAAGATGTACATGACCAGAAGATCAAAGATGTGTTTAAACTCGATATAAGAAAGTAATTTCTCACTGAGAGGGCAGTGTACAGGTTGATTCACTTGCTAGGATGGGTGGTTGAGGCCATGACTCTTAAGGCCCATGAAACAGCTTGGGGTTAGCAAAGGGCTATGACTGACAAGGGTAATACAGCTGCCATAGTCTAGCTGTAATACTCATGTATATTAGATATACTCACACCTTCCTTCTGCCACTGTATTTATGCTAGTTTATCTTATACAAAAAAAAATCTGTGCTGGTCCTCTGTATTACTGCTAGAGGTTTGATTTACATTTTATAAGCACAGTATTCTACTTTTTGATAAAGGTTTGGCAAGCAGCCCAGTCTAGTAAGCAGACGGGAATGTAATATAGCACAGAACTGTCAAAGATCAATTTTCCATGACAAATGAGCATGAAAAAATAAGGATCTGCTAAATAAAAAAAAATAGAGAAGTCAGAAAAGATAATGATCCTCAATAATGACTAAATATCCACTTAAGAGGAGTACTTGAAAAAATAGAATGATTACTAACAACATCCGTAATGGTCAATATGTCACATTTTAAGAATTATCAACATGCTCAGGAAAATAATAATGCTCTATCATTTCTCCTTTTCTAAAATTCAGAAAAATGTAAGTGAAGTAGAATGTATGTTCATTGCTTTACTCTGCGGGGAAGAAAGAAGTTAACTGAATATCTTTTTTGTAGGGTTTAGCTATGTGGAATAACCCACTTAAGGAATGCTGGAAATTAATTTTCCACAACACTTGGTTTAAGTTTGGCAAAGCAATAAAAAAATGCTGACTTGTTAAAAATGGACTAAATCTAAAGGATATGTGACACTTAGGAAACCTGTTCATTACTAAAATGACCAGTCCCACATATGCAGAGCCAGACAGTTAGACCATGGACAAACTGTACAATTTAGAATATACAGGGCCTACTTTTAAGAACTGCTTTGAGGCTATATAAGTTTTTTCCTACTTATTAAATAGAAAGCCTGGGATTCAGAAGGGCTTAGCCCAAAAGCAGGAGCTTTAACTCAGAAGGTTTCCACATTATTCTAAGCCTTCTGAATTCAGAGATAGCTCTACTGCTGAAGTTTTCAACTCTCTGAGACCTCAGCAGTGGAAGAGCTTTTGTGGGTGAAGCTGCACGCTAATGTGGCAATCTCAGGAGTGTCTAATGCTAATTCTAATTAGCGATATGCATTCCACTGGAAATGTATGTACAGAAATGTAATAAGGGTGGGGTGAAGGAGCTAATTACTCCAGACACAATAACTCTTTAATGCATACTGTCTTTTTTTTAACTAAAACCTGAATGCTGTAGTGCTGCATGTGGGGTGTAAACTGTAGTAACTGCTTGCTACATTTGTAGCAAACAGTTTGCCACTATTTAAAACTTTTTTTATTAATTAAAATGTGAGGAATGAGGAGGGTTGGGTGTAGGGTGCAGAAATGGAACTTGATTGGCTTCTAGGTCAGGGGTGAGGGGGCATGTATCTGGCCACCTGATTGGTGTGTCATTTGAAGGACAGGATTTTTTTTGTTTCTTTTCACTTGAAGTGCTGTGCAGGTATGGGAGGAGTATGGTTTGGGCACTGTATGTAGAAGTCCTTTTTTTAGCTCCTCATTTGAAGAGTTGAGGGGGTGGGGTGTAACTTTGTAGGGGAATCAGTAGAAAGCACTAGTTGAACTGGCTATCGCTCTGTGTACACAGCTCCAAATAATAACTCAGCCAAGTAAAATTTACTATAGAAGGGAAAAAGTGAAAAGACCATTTACAATCAGTGGTATGATTTAGAAATGATTTGCCTATGTGCAGCTTACTTAAATATGTCGCAGACAGGTACAGGGCACTGGAGAATTTAAACAAGGCTTGCACAGGAAGTTATTGCATTGTATACAGCTAATATGAACAGGATGCTACTAAGTGCAAATAAACAAGGAAAGATTGAAGCTGTGTTTCAGAAACATTATGAATACACATTACTCATGTGAAATGAGGAAGTATCCACAGCATGGCACACAATAAAATATCAACCTCCACAGGGCAAATATAGATAATCACAGCATGACTGAGTCAGTGTGACCCAGTTTCATTTACTCCACAAAGTGCAGGTACTTGTACTTTACAGATGAGCGCCATGGTAGGATATGTAGTAGTATTCATGGCTCACATACTGCGGCCTAACTGATGTGCACACTGGTATTTGCTTCCGAATGGTCACTGATTTACTGAGGGCTATTAATCATTTGTGGTGGCCATATATGACACCTTCAGGAATGTGTGGCTGAAATGTACCCTTTGATGAAAAGGTATGTGTTGCTTTAAGCAACCTAGCCTCAGGTGTATTCCAGTATCCAACACAGAATACACCAGGAACCTCCCAAACTTCTGTCTTGAGGTTATAGGAGAGGCTTGTTTGTCTGCTTCTACAGAATGTGTAAAGATCATTCAGTTCCCAAGGACTTTACAGGATAGAGAACCACCACTGTGACTAGACTGTATGACACTGCCCTCCTTCATTCAGATTTGGGTGCCGTTGTTGATGGCAGACATGTTGCAACTATGGCACCAATCAGTTCATACAGGGATATCTACATACATTAACAAGAAGAGTTACCATTCTATGATCTGACAGATGGACTGCAAAGTAAATGACTACTTATGTTCAGTATACTGGCAATGCACGTAATGCCAACATGCTGCCTTTCTGACCTCCAGTGATACTTTCAGTAGGGTGACTTCCCAGAAGCACATCTAGCTGTAAAGCATAGAAGGCATGGAACCTACTATTGCATTCATCATTGTATGTATTTAATGTATAGAAACACCTTCAAAAAATAGCATCAAGTATTTTCTGGCAATGTAAGACGGGCATGATTGATGACAAAAGCATGGTAACCACATGCACTGTAAATCATCATTATAATTCTGGTGATGTAAGATGGGCATGGTCGATGACAAAAGCATGGTAAACACATGGACTGTACATCATTATAATGTCATCTTTGGCTAGATCCAAGTTGGTGTGCATTTTTGGTTCTCGGGATATACTTCAGATGCCTTTTCACCTGAGGGAGGACACTGCAGTACACACCTATCTATATGTCTGTTGTGTGTGCTCTACTGCACCACATGATGGTCAGGAAGCAGGCTATCCAGCTTCCACCTATGCAGCCAGTTCCACACCAACCACCAACATCCCAGCACCCTTTGTACCATGATCATAGTGACAGCAGTGACCATGAGTATGGAGGATCTGGAGATCCCCTTAATAAACTAAACCTAGTACTGGGAAAGTGGCAACATTTTGTACAGAACTATACAGTGTGACAGCTCACAAACACACACACACACACACACACACACACACACACACACACACACACACACATGGTACAGCTACACATATCATAACGATGCTTATTAAATCAAATATAATATGTCATGCTTAAAACAGTGCATGGTCTACTAGCACTGTACAGCCGACATTACTACTCATAGCACAGACAGACAGTTGGTTAGCAATCACCCCTGCATCGTCTGTTAAAAGTGTAAAACAAACATTACCACTGATAATATGGTGAGACAGACAGTTGATTAGCCATCATCATTTTCTCAGGTGACAGAGAACATGTCACAGCACTACCCTATCTCATTAACAACAACATGACAGCAAGAAACCCTCATGGATGCTGAGTAATTTCTAGCACACATTTTTGTCTGAGTTATGCAACACAATTGATAATGTTTACATGATATGAATGGTTTTGAATCACTTAATGGGGTAGCTTTAGGGCCGGTGTTAGCATTCTGGGGGCCTCCAGCAATTATCTAATTGGGGGTCCATGTGAAATTTCCAGTATAAGTATCACCCTGTCATTGCCAACCTTCCTAATCAGCATTTTATTTCATACTGTGGAATTTTAGGAATAATACACAGAGACTGAGCTGTAGCTATGATGCTGTAATATTAACATAGGATTGTGAACCCCACCAAATTTGCCTACCTCACAGAGGGAAATCCAAAGTGACTAACATTTATTTGAATTAACAGAAGATTACAACAATCCTATGTATATATCTAGCTTTAGGTGAAATGTTTCCCTTGGCAAAGGCTTCATGGTGCTTCCCCATTGTCTACCTGTTCACCACCTCTCCTACATATATACTCATCATCCATTGTTCCCTCCGGTTTTCTCCCATCCCAGGCTCTCCACGCCATGTAAATTGTTTTTTTTTTTTCTTCCTTTGTTTTAAATTTTGCTTTACGCTTCATCTTTTTCCAGAAGCTATGGCTTTCTAGAAACTCAGAAGTGCATTTTAGATTTTTTAAACAACCTTTTGATCCAAAGGTGGTCTGAACTAAAATATGACTGAGGAAAGAAATTCATTGTCACTGTTCAGTTTTAATTTTCCTTGCTTTCTCTCAACATGCCCTAACAGGCCAACACAGCACAGTAATAACACTTTTGGAAATAACTGTTTTAAACAGGGGTCTGGGGACTAATAGACTCCCAGAAACCATAGGGTTATAGATCCTCTGAGGTATAGTTTAGAACATTTTCCTAGTGTTGTGATCCTGTGGTGCCATGAACAAAAATCAGTCTTTTTTGTTCTATTCAGAGAAAATAATTCGGGACCAAAGGCTTAATGTTAAAAACTGACAAAACAGCCACAGCTCCAACTAAACTCAGAAGACAAATATCTGAAAGGATACATAAATGCTATCTACGAATACTGCCTATCTTCCTACAACCCTCCCCCACCAAAAAGGTCACTATATGTGCAATCCTCTGGTGTTACATTGGAATTGAAGCAAAGGAACAAAAGGCCACAGTCATCTATTTTAAGTGACTGTTGTCATACATACACACAGCATGTCTTCATACCCCTAACCCCAGATGCAGCTACCTGCACATGTGCCTGATGTTTTGTTGTGAGAAAGGTGAAAAAATAATGATCATAGTAATAAATTCCAACGCGTTGCTCTTAGACAGTACACTGCCACTACACAAGTTATTGTGATCTTTTTTGCAGACCTGAATACCTTTGAGTTCTGTGAGAGAAGGAAAAGAAATAAGGACTACACTATCCCCATCCCCAGTGAAAGCTATAGTGATCTTCTGTACACACTTCTGAGGTCTGATTGTGAGGAGAATTAAAAATATACTGACCAGATCACCTGCAGCAGCCACACAACCTTCTGTACACACCTTTGAACAAGGCTGGTTTTACAACAGGTGGTTTTGATGGAAGAGTCCACCACTAAAGTCAATGTCAAAATCCATTTATACAGCCTGGGGTATGACTGCCACCAAATCCTAGCAGCTCTAAAGGTCTTGATGTTCTATGATATATTTTCTGTGTTATTTTGGGAAGATAATTACTTTTTGGCTGCATTTTACAGCTACCCAGAAGAGTTATGTGTCTGGCATTATTTCTTGTGTCCACTGATCAAAACTGGTGATATTTTTTACACACACACAGAGTCCCTGATAAGCCTGTTCTGTTACAAGATGCCAAACACGCACACAAACATGCTGCATTTTCACCTTCAAAGAAACTATGAATGCTAGTTCACCAACAGTATGTCTTTGGGATGCTGGAGGAAATTAGAGCGCATGGGTAAACCCATACAGAGACATGGAGGCATGCAGATTCCACAAAGAGCACTGGGAAGTAGTAGAAACTACTTAACTGTGACAATGTGGCAATTACCAGTTGCTTTCTCACACACACACACACACACACACACACACACACACACACACACACACACACACACACACACACACACACACACACACACACACGCACACACACACACACACACACGCACACACGCACACACACACACACACACACACACACACACACACACACACACACACACACACACACACAACACACACATATACCCTTCTGCCAAACAACCACAGATGACCATAAATCATGTACAAGTTCCATGTTTATGATGATAAGCATTAGAAAGTGAAAAATGTATGCAAAAAAAATCTAGATTTAGGATTTTTGCTTGGAAATGTTTACATAGGTATTTCTATATCCCAAGAAGACGCCACAGAATGTTTCCTCAGCTAGACAGCAAATGTTGGAGGTGTGATGGCGAAGAAAGAGATAATTGGGAACATATTTTCTGGGAGTGTAATGATTTGGCAGACTTTAACGATTCCCTGCAGTCTACTCTATCAGAGATACTGGGTGAGCAAATTAGTCTGTCTAGGGAAATGATTTTTCTGAGCTACGATAGACTATCGGAATTGCCTAGACATAGTAAGGCCTTGCTAAGTCTAATTATGGTGGCTGCCAAAAAAAGCAATTGCTAGAAAATGCAAATCAGAGTCAGAATCAACTGTACTAGAAGTAGTGAATATAGTAACGGAGATAAAACAACCAGAATGGGGATCTTTAGAAAAGGGTAGGAGCAAATTACTTATGAAAAATGCGAATTGTGGGAAAAATGCATACTATAATTCTTAGCTCTAGTTGTCCAATAACTATGTGTAACCTATTTATCAAAACTTGCATTATTACTATTTACTCTACAATATTTTGTGTAAATATAAAATGTTGTTAGTGCTGTAGGCTAGCTTGTGTATGTATATGTTAACATTTTCTGTTTTATGTGGCGCTTTTCTCCACAGGCCTCTGCTGACAAAGGACTTGTGTCCAGTTGGACTTTCCCTGTAAACAAATGTAAAATAAAAATAAATAAAAGTGAGGACTGAGGTTTAAATGAAGGCAGGATTTGAATGAGCTGTGTAATGTCTGACTGACAATGATTTGGTAGATTATATAAGTGATGTATAATGCTTGCAACTAAGATTGTCAGTATGGTTTGTTTTCATTTATATAAATGTATGATTGCCTATGTCATAAGTGATAATTTAATAAAGCTGTTGATAGTTTAAAAAAATAGAAAGTGAAAGAATTATGGGCAGCTTGTTCTGCTTACACTGCAATCAACCGCCCCTACACACACACACACACACACACACACACACACACACACACACACACACACACACACACACACACACACACACTCACACGCATGAGCCACAGTGAGTGAATATAGCACATAACAATACACTTTGTGATACTAGTAATGCCTCTCCAGATCAGCAGTTGTTGTTTAGGAGTCATCAACAGCAGCAGAGGTAAGCCACATTTACTCACCTCACTGAGGAGGAATACATACCTGTCACTGTCCCTGATTTCACAGAATATTCCTAATAGTGTCAAAGAATTTTTGCCCTGCTCCTTGTAAAATCTTTGATTTACTGGTAAATCATTTAGGATTGCAGTCAGGCAATAATGCCAAACATTAGAGTTTTAAACTTATTGTACACAAAATGCATGTTGAAAAACATGTTGTGCTGTTAACTTTAAGTGAATTTGAATAATGTTTTAAAAGTGTTCCTGATTTTGATCCTTTATTTCTCCATTATCTTTGAGTTTGCCCAGAACTCTTGAGCAAAGAAGTTGAGCGTTATAGTCCCTGGTGACCAGAAATTATTTATAAAACTCCATGAAACTGAAAACCACCCCTGAATATGAGGAGTGTCTGCTCTTCTTAAAATCTGAGGTAAGTCAGTCTATGCAGCCTGTCTTTGGCTCTTACCCTTGTTCATTTTCCTTCACTGATTACTGACTTTATCCTAACTGGGTCATATTGCAACCCTTTCTAGGATAAACCATGTAATCAGAAACTGAATGACCTTTTTATTTTTGCTTTCTCCTCAACTTTCCCAACTAGTGGAAGCTTTTATGGGGCCTTGACACAGTCAAGGATGATCAGAAGACTTCCATAGCCATAGATATCAGTGGTTGTGAGGCCCTGACATTGAGTATGATCAGGAGACCTCCATAGCCATAAGTATCAGTGGTTGTGAGGCCCTGACATTGAATATGATCAGGAGACCTCCATAGCCATAAGTATCAGTGGTTGTGAGGCCCTGACATTGAGTATGATCAGGAGACCTCCATAGCCATAAGTATCAGTGGTTGTGAGGCCCTGACATGGTTGAGTATGATCAGAAGACCTCCATAGCCATAAGTATCAGTGGTTGTGAGGCCCTGACATGGTTGAGTATGATCAGGAGACCTCCATAGCCATAGGTATCAGTGGTTGTGAGGCCCTGACATTGAGTATGATCAGGAGACCCCCGCAGCCAGGAGTATCACTGGTAACTAACACCATCTATGATGTTAGTTTTACTGGAGATAATACCCACTAGCAACATTTAAATTAGTCAAAGGAACTATGCAAGTGGTAAAACATTTAATGAAAGTATAGAGCCTTCTACTTGGCAAAACACTGTCGCCACAACCCTTATTTTTAAATGTTAAAGGAGAAGAATTGGTGCCAGTGCTTAGGTTTCTTCATCCTATGAGTTATTACTACCCATCTAGTTTATTAAGTACACAACATTGATGTACTAGTTGCTGTTCTTTTAACAATCACACAAAAAAATTATCAAAATAAAATAACTTGCTGTGATTGGGGGACCGCAGAACCAGGTGCTCTGGTACCTAAAGCTGGCTATGAGTAGCTTGGTAATAAATATGTTCATGAGTAGTTCACACTTGTACTAGTCCTCGTCCTGCAGAAATGGACAAAAGCTTGTGTCTATACTGATGTCTGTGTACCACTATACCACTATGTGTAGCTTACCAACCTGCACAGTTAACTTTGGATTCAGGCAAGAGATTCAATCAAATAAAATTCTATAGGTTATATTTGCAGTTAGAAATGAAACAAAAGTACAGTGAAACTGAAGCAAATGGTCAGAAATGAACTATCATAGAGCCTGATGAAATCTAATTTGGACAAAAGTGCTTACTCTGGTTTTTAGTGTGCTACAATAAAGTTTGTTTTTGAGCATTTGCCGATATTTCACAGTACTTTTGTTTCATTTATTTTTTAGTTCTGAGCTGTTACCTAGCACATTTATTTTATAATATTTACAGTTAGCTTTGATGTTCTTATTATATTATATTTTATTATATTATATTGCATTACATTATATTAAGGTTTTACAGCAACAGCTTACTGTTATAGTTATCAGTTATGGACTGCATGTTTGGATGGCATCTCTTGATAGATACATGAAAGTTCATATATCATTCATTAAAGCACAACTACACCCTAAATTAGATAATGTATACATTTACTTATTACAATTATGCAAACAAGTATTAATATCTCTGTAACCTGAATAGACAGGTCTTAACTATGAGTGTGGCTTTTGTTCATGCAGATGTGCTCCTGATTTGGCTGCAAATTAGATTAGTCGTTGGCATTCCATTTTTTAAATATTTGCATAATTATGAATGCTTTGTGTATCTAAATATTTAATGGACAAATAAATGTAAATGCCTGCCACCCAGTGCTGATTAGACATCAACTATCAGTGCAAAGTTTTATAGGCATTGTGTATACTTTCAGTTAATACCATGGAGTCTCATGTAAAGAACATCTGGCTGAAATTAACGTAATTATGAACACATGCCATGCACATAATAATTCCAGGAATAATTTTTGTGTTACCGAGTATCCCACTCATCTGAGGAGTCATTCACAACCTCTCTGTTGACTGGGCATATGAAATAATGGATCACAATCTGTCCAAGTGCAATATAGCAGAGATATGTACAGAAATATAATTATGCTAATATGCATATCTTATTACTGAACAAGTTGGAGTATCTGCTGAAGACTAGTATGCAGACAGCTGGTATCAGTAACAGCATTTGCAGCATTGTATCAGCTTTCACTTTGGTATCAAGAAATGCCATGTAACCACCTTATCATCATCATCATCTTTCGGCTGTTCCCGTTAGGGGTCGCCACAGTGGATCATCTGTTTCCATTTCTTCCTGTCCTCTGCATCTTGCTCTGTCACACCAACCACCTGCATGTCCTCTCTCACCACATCCATAAACCTTATCTTAGGCCTTCCTCTTTTCCTGTTACCTGGTAGCTTCATCCTTAGCATCTTTTTTCCCAATATACTCAGCATCCCTCCTCAGCACATGTCCAAACCAATGTAATCTTGCCACTCTGGCTTTGTCTCCAAACCTTCCAACCTGGGCTGACCCCTAATATACTTATTCCTAATCCTGTCCACCCTCGTCACACCCAGTGCAAATCTTAACATCTTTAACTCTGCCACATCCAGCTCAAACTCCTGCCTTTTTGTCAGTGCCACTGTCTCCAACCCATATAACATAGCTGGTCTCATTACCCTCTTGCAGACCTTCCCTTTCACTCTTACTGGGACTTGTCTGTCACAAATCACTCCTGACACTCTTCTCCATCCACTCCATCCTGCCTGTATTCTCTTCTTCACCTCTCTTCCACACTCACCATTACTTTGAGCTATTGATCCCAATTATTTAAACTCATCCACCTTCGCCACCTCTACTCCTTGCATCCTCACCATTCCTCTGTTCTCCCTCTCATTTACACACATATATACTGTCTTAGTCCTGCTGACCTTCATTCATCTTCTCTCTAGAGCATATCTCCATCTCTCCAGGGTCTCCACTACAGATCACAATGTCATCTGCAAACATCATAGTCCATGTGGACTCCTGTCTGATCTCGTCTGTTATCCTGCCCATCACCATTGCAAATAAGAAAGGGCTCAGAGCTGATCCTTGATGTAACCCCACCTCCACCTTAAATGCATCTATCCCTCCCACTGCAGACCTAACCGCTGTCACACTACCCTCGTACATATCCTGTACCACTCTTACATACTTCTCTGGCACTCCTGACTTCCTCATACAATACCACAACTCCTCTCTAGGCACCCTGTCATATGCTTTCTCTAAATCAACAAAGACACAATGCAACTCCTTCTGACCTTCTCTGTACTTCTCCATCAACACTCTCAGAGCAAACATTGCATCTGTAGTGCTCTTTCCCGGCATGAAACCATACTGCTGATCACTAATCATCATGTCCCTTTTTAACCTAGCTTCCACTACTCTTTCCCATAACTTCATGCTGTGTCTGATCAATTTAATCCCTCTGTAGTTACTACAGCACTGCACATCACCCTTGTTCTTAAAAATTGGTACCAAAACACTTTTTCTCCATTCCTCAGGCATCCTTTCACTTTCCAAGATTTAATTAAACAATCTGGTTAAAAACTCCACTGTCATTTCACCTAAACACCTCCATGCTTCCACAGGTATGTCATCTGGGCCAACAGCCTTTCCATTCTTCATCCTCTTCATAGCTATCCTTACTTCCTCCTTGCTAATCCATTGTACTTCATGATTCACTATCCCCACATCATCCAACATTCTCTCCCTCTCATTCTATTCATTCATCAACCCCTCAAAGTACTCTTTCCATCTCCTCAACACACTCTCCTCACTTGTGAGTACGTTTCCCTCATTATCTTTTTTCACCTTTACCTGCTGCACATCTTTCCTAGCTTGGTCCCTCTGTCTAGCCAATCGGTACAGATCCTTTTCTCCCTCCTTAGTGTCCAGCTTTTCATACAACTCTTCATATGCCTTATCCTTAGCCTTTGCCACCTCTCTCTTTGCCATGCATCTCATCTCCTTATACTCCTGTCTACTTTCTTCATCTCTCTGACAATCCCACTTCTTCTTCGCCAACCTCTTTCTCTGTATACTCTCCTGTACTTCCTCATCCCACCACCATGTCTCCTTGTCATCCTTCCTCTGTCCAGATGTCATACCAAGCACCTTTCTAGCCATTTCCCTTACTAGCTCTGCTGTAGTTACCCAGCTATTTGGTAAATCTTCACTGCCACCCAGTGCCTGTCTTAACTCATCCCTGAACTCCACCTCACAATTACCCTTTTCCAATTTCCACCATTTGTTCCTTGGTGCTGCCCTCACTCTCCTCCTCCTCTTCTTGATCACCAACGTCATCCTACAAACCACCATCTTATGCTGCCCAACTACACTTTCCCCATTCACCACTTTACAGTCTCCAATCTCCTTCAAACTGGCCCTCCTAAATAAGATATAATCCACCTGTGTGCATCTTCCTCCACTCTTGTATGTCACCCTATGCTCCTCCCTCTTGTTAAAATATGTATTCACCACAACCATGTCCATCCTTTTCACAAAATCCACTACCATCTGACCTTCTGCATTCCTTTGTTTAACACCATGCCTACCCATCACTTCCTCATCCCCTCTGTTCACTTTACCAACATGCCCATTGAAATCTGCTCCAATCACCACTCTCTCACCCTTGGGTACAGTCATCACCACTTCATCCAATTCACTCCAAAATTTCTCTTTCTCATCCATCGCACACCCAACTTGTGGAGCATATGCACTGACGACATTCATCATTACACCATCAATTTCCAGCTTCATAAACATCACTCTATCCGACACTCTTTTCACCTCCAAAACACTCTTAGCATACTGTTCCTTCAGGATAACTCCTATGCCATTTTTCCTCCCATCCACACCATGATAAAACAATTTGAGCCCACCTCTTATACCCCTAGCCTTACTCCCCTTCCATATGGTCTCTTGCACACACAATATACCAACCTTCCTTCTGTCCATCATATCAGCTAGCTCTCTCCCTATACCAGTCATACTGCCAACATTCAAAGTTCCGACCCTCACTACCACAGTCCTAGCCTTTCTCTTCTCTTCCTGCATTCGGCCATGCCTTCTACCTCTTCTCCTCCTTCGGCTAACAGTAGCCCAATTAACTACCTTATGGTTCATCTTATTAATATAATTATTGACATATGCCATGCATTCATTATATATGCAGGAGAAAATAATACATTTCATGTTACCAAGTAACCCACTCATTTAAGAAGGTATTCATGACCTCTTTGGTGACTGGGCATGTGAAATACTGAATCTTAATCCATTCAAGTGGAATATGTCAGAGATACATGCACATAAATATGATAATTATGTTACTATGCATATCTTATTAATGAACAAGTTTGAAAATCTGCCAAATGGTAGCTCAAAGATAGTTATTATCAGTGACAACTTTTGCAGCATTATGTAAGCTTTCAAATAACCACCTTCTGGTATACATACATTCATAATATTTGAATCACAAAAAATCAGTTTTGTGGTACTAAGTACCCCATTCAGCAGATGAGCCATTCATGACCTCTCTGGTGACCGGACAAGTGAAATATTGAATCACAATCTGCTCAATTGGACAATGCCAGAGAAATGTATAGAAATATAATTATGCTAATATACATAGGTTGTTACTAAGCAAATGTAAACATATGTTAAATGGTAGCACACAAACAGCTGGTATTGGTGATAACTTATGCAGCATTATTTAAGCTTTCATTTAATACCATGAAGTACCATGCAATCCCCTTATTGTATGAGTTATTAATGTAATTATTAACACATACCATAAATTTATAATACTTAGTATATTCTACTTCCATTTTTCTGCACTCAGTATAACCCAGGGTCCAGTTTTATGTATTCATTACACTCCATCCCAGAAGGGCATATAGCTTCCTTATCTGCTGGCTCTACCAAAACACTACAGTAATGAACACTCCTTACAACAGACTACAGTTTACCTCCAAGCCAGATATCATTGTGACATGAAAACAGATGGACAGAGACAATTGGTCCAAATCACAACTTTCAAAAAACTTGGCATTAGATGTTTTTTTGCTGTTTACATCATAAAATACCATACCTGCCAGTTTTCTTCCAATAGCAGACTCTTATTTATTGCATTCACCACAATTGCACCCCCTTCCTGACCAAACAACTACTCTGGTACCCCACATTACTCTGGTGTTCCATGAAAAACACACTGACCTTAGATGTTTTTTTGCTGTTTACATCATAAAATACCATACCTGCCAGTTTTCTTCCAATAGCAGACTCTTATTTATTGCATTCACCACAATTGCACCCCCTTCCTGACCAAACAACTACTCTGGTACCCCACATGACTCTGGTGCTCCATGGAAAACACACTGACCTCTTGTACCATATCCTTGTCATTCTCAAAAGGTGGATCAGCAGCTACAACAATGTCTACTACTTTAGTATAGCTTCTGATACTACCCTGTAAACTGTATATATCCCAGATCAGATTCCCCACCTAGCAGAATTATACCTTTCTGTAATACTAAGTCTTGTGTTCAGTGGGGCCTGAAATATGGAATGTCTAGATTCTGTAATCCATGCACTGGTACTCAGGCATCAGCACAGCATGGTTATCACATCTTACTGGAAACAAGAAATAAATACTGAGTATTTTGCTACATAACTGCATGGAATTTCCAAACAGGAAATAAGCATTGTATGAATTCTTGTTACTGTGCGCTGATGGTTATGTTGCTAGTGTATGGGTATGAAGTATGTTGTGTGTGTTATAAGGGGAAAAAAGCAAAGAAAGAAGAGACTTTTGGTGGTGTGGTCAGAGATCTGTGACAAACACTTTGAAATAGAGGTGTTTTCACACATTTTTCAAATGGGTAGACAAATTTTTCTTTAATTTGATGTAGCTTAACATCAGAAATCACCCGCGGTGGTGGTGCTGCAGTAGCGTTGTCGCCTCACAGTAAGACGTTGTCCAGTTCGATTCTCAGCTAGAACGTCTTCTGCATGGAGACATGCGTAAATGGGCGTACCTTCGTTGAAGGTTGTGCGTCAGGCCTGGCAAGCCGGTATGTAAAAATCAACTGCCAATCATTAGCGGACCGGAGTTCCGCTGTGGCGACCCCTAACCGGGAAAAGCCAAAAGACACAAACAAACAAACAAACAAACAAGCTTAACATCAGAAATCATTTTTCCATGTTTAAGCTTCTGCAAATTAAATGTAACAGTTTAAACAATGCTGCAGCTGTGAATGAGCCATGATGTGGACTAGGTGTGGTAGGGGATTACTTTTAAAATGACAGATGCTTTGACCATCAATCAAGGAACTGCACAAATGGTGTTTTAGGAGTGAGTGAGTTAAAAAAAAAAACATGACTGTGAATTTTCGTCCCCTCAGTGGTACTTCTCCGTGCATATCGTATAGGTATATCCACATTCACTTTGAGAAAAAAAAAACAGTACAAAAGGTATGTCTTTCTACAGCATAAAGACAACAAAGGAATAGCTATATATATATATATATATATATATATATATATATATATATATATATATATATATATATAAATTAAGGTACTGTCCTGTTATTGCTAGGTCCTAGTTGCCCAAATCCACTAGGGTCTTCCTTTCAAAGATCTTCTTTAAAAACCTGGCCAGTGCAGACATTTCTTGGCAGGGGACTGCACTGGAGTCCTTGGATGAAGACAAAGTTAGCGTCCCTTCATCTTACTAAACTGTCTTGCATTATCTTAATGTTTGTTCTAACTTCTTAACCACAACTGTGGATATAAATAGACAAAAAAAAAGACACTAAGTCTCCGGTTTAGGATTCCCACTACTTATCTGTTGTGAAGGCTGCCAGCCTAGCCAGATATAATTTTATAGATAATTCTGTCATTTGTAAATATTAATGTAAATCATAGGCTTGTTGTCTTAAACGGTAAAAATAGAGTTACATGTGGAACTGAAAAAAATTTTAACAACAGTGCAATCTGCTGTAAGGAAGCTAAGTCAAGCATTTTATGACTGTCTTTGATCTTTAAAACTGGCTCCGGCTAGTCTAGGTGAAGACATTCTTTCTATTGTTTTAACCAAGAGTTAAATTGCTAGATTTAAACATGCAAATGTATTTTATTGCTCTGCTTCCTGACCAACTACAAGATAACACAAGCAGATGTTAAGAATATAGGGAAGTATGAAGAATGATGTAATGGGAACCAGGAATGTGATTTTAAAAACAGAGAGAATCAGAGATTATTAAGCATTCTTGTCTTGACCATCCAACTCATCAGCACTCTGCCTGTGTTCTACATGTAAGTTATTTTAGAAGTGTGTTTTCTCTTAGAAATAGACAGAAGAATTTTTCTGTGATGTCCGAACTGTACTACTGAATTATTTTAAGCATTTCTCAGTGATCTCTGAGCTTTTGATTAGCAGTGTGTAGTAAGAAGTATTGTCTTGTATTTTTATTATTTATTATTAAATATTTTTAAACTTTTCAACTGTGGCTGTTTTGTGTAGAGATAATTTAAGCTCTTAAGAGTACTTGCATGCCTTTGTTAAAATTGTACAAAGCCACTCCTATAGCTTTAGCCCAGGGCAATACTGCTGATTGGATAATAATATTGCACAGTAATAACTGGACACCCTTTTTAGGGCCTTTGGGTAGCTGATAAACTTTAGCTGGGTAGTGGCAGTGATTACTACAGTATAGTCTAGGAAAAAGGGGCACAGCTGGAGAACCTGTGCCAGCCTTCCCTAGAAGTGTCTGTGTGGTTGTATGAACTCTTATCTCAAAGTGTCTGTGTGTGTGTCAGCTACCTGGACAGGAAGCACTGCTTGGACAGAGAAGGTTCTGGAGATTTTAGATTGCCCAGCTGGCTGAGATCTGGACCCTATAGCTGTGCCAGTGAGGAGTCTTATTGGGGACCTGGAGAGCAAGGGAGCGACCAGCCCTGGACTGACTGTGATCTCTCTGTGCTCTTAAGGGAAATTGCACTTTATTGTGGGTATTTGTTATCCTTTCCATCTATATGAGATGCCCCTCACTGGTGTTAGTGGTGAGGATTGAGGCTCCTTGATTGCTGGGCCAGGGCACGGGCCACGGCATGAGCTGGATGTAGCAGAGTTAAAGATTGCACTGTAAATCAGCCATGCAGTGAATACTCAGAGTTCAGATCACAATTGGTTTTATTTATTTTGTTAGCTTAGTTAGTCAGGGTGAGCAGGCAGCATGTCAGCAGAGGAGTATGGAAAGCTGACAAGGAGCCAGCTGGCGGAGATGTGCCAGGCTAGGGGACTGGTGCATGCATGGAAACCTGACTAAGGCAGACCTGATTGCAGCCTCAATTACAGCTGCATCAGAAAACAGCAACCAGAGGACAATCAGACTGACAGTGGAGATATAATACTCTCAGAGAATGGAGAGCTCAACGTTTTTGCAGAGGATGTAAAAATCCATCTGAGGATAAAGAGACTTGAGTTGGAGGCCAGGCATGTGGAAATAGAAGCAACTGAGAGACTGAGACATCTAGAGAGTGAGGACAATGAGAGACTGTGACGTTTGCAGGCTGAGGAGAATGAGAAACTGCTACACATGGAAGCTGAGGAAAAGGAGCGGCAGAGGCAGCATGAAAAAGAGATGCTGACTGTTCACCAGAGTCATGGAGGTAATGGGGAAGGGAGTAACTGGACCCCAAAAGCACAACAGGTCAGTACATTTCTTCCACAGTTTAAAGAGGGGGATAATTTTGATAGTTTCATTCATATGTTTGAGAGGGTATGCAAACATTATAGTGTTGACCAAAGGCTCTGGGTACAGTTCCTGACCCCCTTTCTCCATGGTAAAGCTGTAACTGTTTTGTCAAAAATGTCTGATGATGTATGTTTTGATTATACTGCTGTTAAAAAGCATTTGTTAGAATTGTTTAAGCTAACACCTGAAACATATAGGAAAAAGTTTTGTGAGCATAGACACAAGGCAGATGAAAGTGTGTGTGAATATGTTGCTGAACTGGGCACTTATTTCCATAGGTGGGTGAGTGGATGTCAGGTCACCACTTTTGAAGGGCTGGTAGACTTTTTGGTGAGGGGAAACAAGCCCTTAGCACTTTGCCTGAGGACATGAGGATCTGGTTAGCTGATAGACAATGTGCTACTTCAGATAAGTGGGGGAAGAAGGGAGACCTATACCTGGCAAGCAGGGCAGCGCTGCACAGAAAAGGGACCACCAGTACTGCTCATGGGTCTAAAGGAACCCATGGTGGGCAGCACAGACTGCTCCAACAGAAGCCACTAGTCCAGGTACACATCCAGGAGCTGGGGTTAAATGTTTTAAATGCAACCAGTGGGGCCATGTGGCATACAGGTTTCCACGGAAGCAAGGTGGGGAACAAAAGTTGAGGGAGCCAGTAAGTGGGAAAGACAAAATGCCAATAGTAGGTTGTCTTGAGAAAACAGGAGTACCAAACTACGATCCTGCAGATGTCCTGATAAGGAAGGATTTGGATGAGACAGTACCATGTGCTTATGCAGTTACATGCAGTCAGGCTAGGAGACAGGCATGTGGGTCTGGTAGCCTGGGAGAGACCCAGACAGACTGCATACTTGCAGCCAAGACTGGTGAGGTGGTTTCTTCAGGGTGGGAGCTACTCTGTACCAGTGAGACTGAAGGTGAGCCACAGCTGCTTATGGATACTGATGGTCCCTTGGACAGAGTAACTGCAAAGGTAAAGGTGAGTAGTGGTACCCAGGCTGACAGTGAGGCACCACTGTCAGAGGATGCCAGACTTCCTGTGGAAGGGGAGCTGGGAAGGGTTACAAGGACAGAGTTGAGAAAGGCTCAGCTCTCAGACCCTACATTGCAAGGCCTGAGGCAGGTAGTTAGGGAGGCACCTGATTCTTGAGGAAAGGGGGAATCTATATACTGGGACAAAGGGTTACTATACAGAGAGTGGACCCCTGAGAGAGGGCTAGAAGGTGAGAAAGTACAGCAGTTGGTAGTGCCTAGAGGCTACTGGCTGGTACTTCTAGCCATAGCCCATGATATTACCTTTGCAGGTCATATGGGCATAAAACATACAAAGAGGCACATTATGCAGAACTTCTATTTGCCTGTAATTTCCAGAGATGTAACAGGGTACTACAGGACCTATGAGTAGTGCCAAAAGGTAGGCAAGGCAAGAGACAAGGTGAGAGCTCCTTTGATGCCTTTGCCTGTGATTGAGGAGCCATTTCAGAGGGTAGCTATGGATATTGTGGGTCCTCTGAGTACCCCCAGTTCCACAGGGAAAAAGTATATCATAGTGGTAGTGGATTATGCTAGACAATACCCTGAGGCAGTGGCTTTGTCCTCCATTGAGGCAGAGAAGGTGACAAATGCTTTTTATTTTATTTATTTTTATTTTACATTTGTTTACCGGGATGGTCCGACTGGATATAAGTCCATTTTCAGCAAAGGCCTGGGGAGAAAAGCTCCACGTTAGTAGATTACATTACTTTAGCAACATTTACAAATTAACATAGTTTACAGTCTTCAGTAAGGTTAAAAACATTTATAGAACATGGTAGAAAACTGAGAGTTTCGCACAGGGTTTCACACAGATAAGGACTTAATCCCATAACGAGCTCTAGATATGCCACAAAGCCAAGTCATATACATTTTAGAGTCAAATGACAGATTTAATTAGGCAAGATATCCAATACCAGGGGGTGGGTGTTAGTCAGGATTTTGAACAGGGACATTGCCAGTGCATTTGAAAGTGTAGTTTGAGGCTTTTTTTGAACCTGGTTAGTGAGGGCTGGAGAGTAAGTTCAGTAGGTAGAGAGTTCCAAGATTTGCCTACAGAGCTGGCAAACAGAGAGTCACCAGCCACATTTATCCTTTTGGTTGTTTGAACCAACAGTTTGTCAGCAGAGCGCAGTGCCCTCAGGTTGCTGTAGGGATTAATGATCTTGTTTAGTGATGGTGTCTTATCGGGGTGGTTTAAAACTTTGTGGGCTATTATAAGTTGGTTGTATTGGAGAAGACTAGCCCATTCAAGCCAACCTAGTTAAATTAAGTTGATACAGTGGTAGGTCCTGAAGGTTGTACCTGTAGCAAATTTAGCAAAATGGTTGTAACAGCTTGCAAGTTTGCTAAGAGTGGTTTTATTCAAGTTAGTGAAAAGGGGGGGAGGCATAGAGAAGGGTAGACAGTAAGTGGGAGTGAGCGATAGAAGTTCTTTCAAATGGAGTGAGGAAAGGTTTGATCCTATAGAGGGAGCCCAGTTTTTTGTTGACGATTTTGATGGTTTGAGTGACATGTGTATCATATTTTAGGGTATTGTTGACTGTGACCACTAGGAGTTTGGTGTGAACATCTGGGGATATAAGTGTGCCATTACTGGATCTTATGGTACAGAATGGTGAAGAGGACTTACAGGTTGGGGAAAAAATTAGCAGCTTAGTTTTGTTGGGGTTTAAAATAAGCTGACTGTTTGCGAACCATTTTTCAACATCATTGAAAGTATTCTGGGTTAGAGTTATCAGCTCAGATGAAGAGGAGGCTGTACAGATTAAAGTGGAGTCATCCGCATATTGGATGCAGGTGGCCTTGAGAATGATTGTGGGTAGGTCATTGATAAAGACTGAGAAGAGAAGTGGTCCTAGTGTGGAACCTTGGGGGACTCCTAGTGTGATGGGTAGACGAGTGGATAATGTATTCTGCCATAATACTCCTTGTTGTCTGTCAGACAGATAAGATTGGAACCATTTAATCACACAGTTATTTACTGACAGTTTCTTCAGGGTATGGATAAGTCGTTGGTGGTTGACCATATCAAAGGCCTTAAAGAGATCTAGGAAGAGAGCTGAGGTAAGTTTGTTATTGTATTCTTTAGTTATTGCTTTGCTAGAGATTTTCAGCAGTGTAGGTTTCCCAAAAGAAATACTGACTGACAGAGGTGCCAATTTCATGTCGCACCTGCTGGCTTGTCTGTGGAAGTCCTGTGGGGTGAAGCACACGAAGACCATCCCCTACCATTCCCAGACTAATGGTTTTGTTGAGAGGTTAAACTCTACCATCAAGTCCATGCTACGGGCATTTGCAGATCAGTTTAAGAGGGAGTGGGACAAATATTTGCCCCATCTGTTTTTTGCTTACAGAGAGGTTCTCCAGGAATCCACAAGTTTTTCACCCTTTGAGTTGCTGTATGGGCATAGGGTGAGAGGACCTCTAGATTTAATTCCAGATGAGTGGGAAAGTGAGTGCGAGTCTCACAAGGAGTCTGTTGTGGTATATGACCTAAACCTCAGGACAAGGCTGAGGGTACTCATGGGCTTGGCCCAGGAGAACCTGGCAGAAGCCCAACAAATGAAAAAGGTGTGGTATGACACGAATGCTCGAGCTAGAGAGTTTGCTATGGGGTAGCAGGTAATGGTTCTCATTCCTGTCAGACACAACAAACTGCAAGCAGCTTGGGAGGGACCCTTCAAGGTGATAAGAAAGGTAAGTGATGTTAACTACATGGTGGAACTGATAGGCAGAAGGCAGGGGCACAAACTGTACCATGTTAACATGATGAAAACTTACCATGATAGGGAGGCCCTTGTGCTGAGCATTTGCAGTGGATTGCAGGAGGAGTCTGAGGGAGATCTGCGGAATGATCTCAGTGAGGCTCGGGCTGACACCTCAGTGGAAGGGGTAGCAATGTCCCAGCAGCTATCTCTTACCCAGGTTCGAGAAATCCGAGCAGTGTTGCAGGAATTTGGGGACATGTTTACTGAGAAACCAGGGTGCTCCCACATGGGGCAGCACCAGGAGGATACAGGACCCCAAAGGACTATTAGGCAGGCCCCTTATAGAGTGCCTGAGGGAGTCAAACAGACTCTGAGGGAAGAGGTACAGGCAATGTTGGAACTAGGGGTGATTCAAGAGTCCAACAGTCCCTGGGCCTCCCCAGTGGTGCTGGTGCCAAAGAAGTATGGCAGCAGCAAGTTCTGTGTGGACTACAGGGAATTAAATAGTCACACAGAGTCAGATGCATACTCCATGCCTAGGACAGACGAGGCCCTAGAGCAGCTGGGTGGGGCTAAGTATCTTACAACCATTGATCTTACCAAGGGTTACTGGCAGGTGCCCTTGACTCCTAGTGGTAGAGAGAAGTCAGCCTTTGTGACTCCTTTTGGCTTGCATGAGTTCACAAAGATGCCCTTTGGGATGAAGAATGTCCCAGTGACTTTCTAGAGGCTGGTAGATCATATCCTAGCAGGAGCAGGAGGGTTTGCCCTTGCTTACCTAGATTATATTGCCATCTACAGCCATTCCTGGCCAGAGCACCTTCAGCATGTCAGGGAGGTGCTGGGCAGACTACAGAGGGCAGGGTTGACCATTAAGCCGAGCAAATGTCAGCGGGGTATGGCAGAGGTCTCCTACCTAGGACATAGAGTGGGGAGTGGTAAGATAAGGCCAGAACCTGCCAAAGTGGAAGCCATTCAAGCATGGCCTGGACCTGTTACTAAAAATCTGGTGAGGGCATTTTTAGGGGCAGCAGGGTACTACAGAAAGTTTGTCCCCATTTATAATACCATAGCTGCTCCCCTCATAGACCTGACAAGGAAGAACAGGCCAGATAAGGTAGTGTAGACCCCAGCATGTGAGCAGGCATTCCAAAAGCTTAAAGAA
>NC_056748.1:1004107766-1004167766 GCF_019279795.1 Protopterus annectens
TATAGCCCTAATGTCTCCAAAGTATCTCCAGGCAAAACACGGCACTTAATGCCCATGCCTAGTCTAAATATTAACTGACAGCATTCCTTGCCTGCAGTCTGACTTAAAACCATGTCTCACCATATTCGATGCATTTTCTTACTATGATGCATCAATTCTTTTCTCTTTAGGAGCACAAGTAGCTCATGTTCTTGTTTTTGTTAAAAGTGAAAATTCTTTAAATACACCTGTCTTTTCTACTGCACAGCTTTGCAAAACAGTTCTTAATCCCACAGTTTCTTTAAACTTGATTAAATGTAAGGTACTGCATCCTCCCATGCTTAGAGGGTTATTTAATATACAAGTCTTGAACTTCAACGGCTCCATAGTTTATGTGAACATTACCACTGCTTGGAAAAGGTCCCCAAAGGAATGTACAGGGCAAAATTGTACATATTGCCTACCTTGACCTGGCCAAGACATTCAATACAATATTGTAGACAAGCTCACTAAATTAAGAACAAACCCCTACTTCACCCACTAGATAGCCATCTGGCTCAAAGACAGGAAACAGCAAGTCAGGATAATGGAGTCTACTACCAAAAAAGGACAGTCTCTCAGGGCTCAGTACTGGGTCCACTTCTTTTTGACATCTACTTCTCTGAAGTGAAGGTTAGAGTCAATGACTGCTAGCTGTCCAAGTTCACAAATGGTTGCAAACTAGGTGCAGTCACTGGATCTCCCCAAAACCTAAAACCCTCCAAAAAGATGTGAATCTGACTAATAATTGATGCCAGAGCCTCTGTCTAAAACTCAATGCTAAGAAGTACATAAGAGTTTATTTTAGAAGGATTGCCACCCTCGCAAGTTACCACATTGATGACACATTGCAGAGAGCAGAGCCAGTGGTCAGGGATTTGGGATTGCAGTGACTTGGCCTTTGACCCTCATGTAACTATTATTAGACCAATCATAGAATACAGTGCTCCCTTCAGCATGTACAAGACCAAGCATATGCAACAACTGGAGGTTTCATGGAGGTTACTCACAAAATAATACATGGTGTAGGCATCCTTGTTCTGCGCACACCACCTCAAGGCCTTATCCTTATACTCAATCTCTCAAATCTCTCACAGGTTCCTTAGAGGTAACCTACGACTGGCCTGCAAGGCATCATCTGATCAAGTCTTAATGGAAACATTGCACAGCTACAAAACAAATACCATCAGCAGCACCAAATCCAGGGATATCTCATCTGCAACATTAATAAGACATGCTGACGGTACAGCACCTTTTATGGAGCAGGCTTCCCATGCACATGAAACAGAGCTCTTCCCAGACCTATTCAAGTGCAGTTTGGATCTATGAATGGCAACTCATAACTTTACCCTGGTCTGGCACCTCAGTCTCTATTAGAGAAAGGTACCTTGTAAATGCTTGACCACTTGTGCTCAAGTCATACTGTATATACCCCAAAGAAACTATGGGACCAAAACCCGGCTATTATTTTTGGAAAGCATAACTAAAGTCCCACTAGGGCAGATTAGTATTCCCCTATGATCCTATGGTTACTGTTACAACATATTTCCATGTTATAATTTTTTTTTAATTTGACTTAGATATTATCTTACATACCTCCATTTCTTTTTTATTAATTATTTCAAGCATGTTAATTTGTTCTATATAAATCAATCACTTTTAATAAAATCAGGTTTGTTTTTCTTGAAATTTTGCTTCTTGTTTGACCATTTCAAAGCTCATTATAAACATTTCTGCAGTCCCTGTAGGACATTATGCCCCAGTAAAAATAAAATTTGAAAACAAATGGCAAGATCTCTGAAGGCTAACAGTAACTCCTGAACCTCTCTCTACAATCTTTACATTTGTATTTCTCAAAGGAAAAAAAAAGTGTTATATATCTTAAAGCATCTTTACCTTTACCTACAATAAGGAAGAACCATAAATGAGTGGAATTAAGTAATCAATAATAATCCTATCATTTATGTGTCAAGAAGTTAAGAAAACGCAGTGAACCATTGGGAGGGGGAGTTAGATTTCCAGCTATTATTGAAGCATTCATAGAATTACAGTCCGTTAGTTCAGGTGCAAAACCTTGAGATCATTGCTAGAGAGATTAGTACTCTTCTGAAATCCAGCGATAAGTCAGCTATGAAATTCCTTGGAAATATGAATGATGAGGATCTCTGATATTAGACTATTAAAGATGACAGCAGAAATTAAAAGTATTGCATATACAGACAGAGACTCAATTGTCTGTAATCTTTTCCCTAAAATGGTGGTAGTCATTATACCCCAACAATATCACTGTGGGTTTCCTAATGTTAAACCTAGTTTCTGGTACAATGATAATATCATAATCATTTGCAAATATTCTGCTTTAAAGTTTTAAAAGTTTATTATTTAAACCTTTAAAACTGCAAATATAGAATCCCAGCTTAACAGAGCTTTTCCCCATTTCCATAGATATATTAATGGAGTACATGAAACTTTTTTGCAAGTTGTGTCACATTTGAAGTCAGACATTTGTTCCCTTTGTGGCAAAGATGAAAATGATTTTATTCAAATTAATTATGTTATTTCAAGAAGCTGCTCCCGAAAAACTACAACTTTAGTACCCTGAGAGATAAAAACAAATATCTTCCCACTGAGCTGACTAGCTTGCTGGAAATTAGTGGGACACAAGGTAAGAAACAGTAGAATATCAGTAAAAACAACTGCCCATGTCAGAAGGCCAGCTCTGTACTTCCTTACTGTTTCTACAAAGGACTCGTTTGAGATTTTGCCCAGGTCACTGATTCCCATCATTACTGTAATCATATCACATCCTATTAAGGGGAATTCATGTTCATAACTGCTTTTTTTATCTCACTGATACTAACCTCTCTCAGGCAAGACCTAGGGTTCTCAAGTCAATTGGTCCTAAGTATCTTTTCCTTATACTCAAAATGCTTATTCCTCTAGCCCCACATCTGCATGTCTCATAATATTTTATACATCCTTGGATAGCGAGACAGAGATTTGAGACAGTGGGGTACTATTTTTATCTATACTTCCAAAGAGAACCATATTAGTTATTACTATCAGTACGGTTTCTACCTCCCCTATACCCCCTACCACTCTCTGTCTTTTCTTCTCCTGTATAGGTGAAATAAGATTATCACAGACTTCACAGATAAAATCAGGGATGTTGCAACTGTCAATCCTTTTTCTCAGCTAGCCTCTTGAGCTTTGGAATTATCAAAATCATAGAGGTGTAAGTAAATGCTATGTCTAATACTAGTTCACCTAAATCTACCTGCACTGTTGTAGAAACCGTAGTTCTGTTCAGTTTTAAGTCTACATACTACCTCATTAGTTTAAGACATTTGCTATGTGTCATTACTAAAAGTGTTTGTGTCATGATTATTTGCAAAGGTATTGCATATTAAATGCTGCCATAGATATCCCTTACATGAGGTTATGCTCATAGAATTTCTCTCTCTCTCTCTTCCATACTTTGTGTTGTTTATAAAAAAAGATAACATCAATAATGAGAACTTATATTCACAAAAATAGGAGTGGCAGAAGTTGCTTGTGGAAAATGACACTTAGCGATGTGGTCCATCCCATATGCATCGTATTCAGTTAGTTTTGTTTCAGCAAATGGGGATGCAATGCATTAACACTAGTAAATAGGCTGTTTGAACTGGTTTATGGTTGATTTCAATAAGGGTCCCTTGACTATATATGGTCTGAAGGTGCACTATCCTATTTATGAGGGTAAGGGCTTGAATGGTATCTTGGCAAGATGGAGGATGACAGTGCTACACTTATGGAGGAGAGGATGGCAATTACAGCAATGCTGACATCCCTAAGGGCCTTGTTGAAATCTGCAGCTCTGCAAGCACAGCAAAAAAAAGAAAGGCCTGTTGCATTTCATGAGGCTGATGTTTAAACACTGAAGTGGTTTTGATCCAGTAATGCTCAACTTTACTGAATCAACAATATCTAACAGCAATGCATTCAAGTCACCTGCAGGACTTGCAGAAAAGTAGGGAGCAGCTTGAGTTGAAAATCAATGTTCTGGAGAACTGAAAAAATCAAAACTAAGGCAAAAGGATCCAGCTGACAGTTTAAATGAGCACTTTTGTAAAGTTTAATAACTAAACATCATCAGGGTTCATTGGGTTACTCAGAAAAATACAACTGGTAATCTGCCTATATATTTCATCTTAAAATTTCTAGATTATAAAGATAATGAGGCTACCTTGAAGACAATAACAGAGAATGGAAACATTTCTAAGATAGCTGGTCATGGTGTTACAATAACTCCAGGTTACAGTATCCCGTTTTACTTCAAAAGAAAGCAGATGCTGCACCTTTTGTATGCCTTTAGGGATCTGGGATACAAAGGTAATGTTTGGTTCCCAGCAGTGTTGTGGGTTTGTAAAGGGTCCTTACACACCGTTTTTATATGCCACATGAGCAGTCGTATGCACACAAGGTCGGAAAAAGGGACACAGTTTGGTTTAAAATTTTCCACAGAAACAACTGTGGCAAAAAAATGATATGGATGTTGATCAGAGGGTTGTAACTGGTGATGCAGGCCAGACTGTACACAAGGAACTGGTGGGGGATTGCTGATCTTTTGGTTACTTATAATAAATTAGGAGTGCTACCAAAAATAATGAGTTATGCCAAAGACCTGTAGTACTAGTCCAAACAATGCAGAAAAACAAAGTACAGGTCACCACTGAATCTGTTCTTAAAAACTTCTTCTTTAATAAAAGTAAGCGCTTTTGGAACAATCCTTCATCAGACATGATTTTAACATCAATAAAACAGCCATATTTAAAATACATTTCATCCAATCATTTGCTCTTAAAAGCCCGCCTTTTTTGTAACACTGGTTTAATTGGTAAGACATCATTAAGCCCAGGTGGTCTATGGGCTCTGAGATCCACAATCCATTTGGATTCAGCTAATGCTGTTCTGTGTTGAATATCCCCTCCCCTGTCACTAACTACAATGTTTACTATACATCTAAACTTAAAGGTGTGCGTAGGGTATTGATTTATATGCCTATATAAGGCATTACTCTCTTGTCCTGTTCTGATATTGCTAATATGTTGTAAAATACGGACTTTCAACATGTTGTTTGTCATCCCTACATAAAAACATTCACACTGTTCACAATTAGCCATATACACCAGATGTTTAGTTCTACATGTTGCCCTCCCTTTAAATGTGAATTTTTGTCTCATATCAGGGTGTTGATATTCAATGTCACTGTTGATGTATTTACAAGCCTTGCAATTGCCACAGGGATGTGTGCCTATATTAAATTCAGGAGTATGTCTCCTATCCAAATGTACCTCTTTACATAACAAATCCTTGAGATTGTTATTCCTTCTGTAACGAAACATGGGACGTTCAGCTACTATATCTTTAAGGCCAATATCACTCCTTAGAATGTTCCAGTTATTTTGTACTATCTTACATATGTCTTTGATGTTACTGCCATATGTAAAAAGAAGGGTAGATTGATCATTCTTATAACTATGAGTGGTGGTAATTGTCCCTCTATCCTTGGCAGATGTCCGCATCCATGGCCTATTGTGCGTCTGTCTATGTATAACATTGTTACTTACTGCATTGCTAACCACATCACTCCTATAGCCCCTTTCTGTAAAATGTTGGCTCAACTTGGATAACTCACCCTCACAGCACACATCTTCTGAACACACCCTAGATATTCTGCCCACTTGGCTCTTGACAATGTTGGGAAAGATGTGTCTGGGGTGCATGCTATCATAAGATAACAATGTATTCCGCCAGCACTGTTTCCTGTGTAGTTTGGAAGTGAAACCATGTTCATTTTGTTCCACACAAACATCCAGGAACTCAATATAGGTATAGGAAGTTTTGGAACTAAAAGTCAAAAAAGTAGTGGTAGTATGCAAAAAAGCCAAGAACCTCTCGAAGGTGGGTGGATCCCCATCCCACAAAATAAAAACATCATCCACAAATCTGACATAAAGGGCTACATATCTACCCCATTCTTGATTATTAAGGATTGTCTCGGTTTCCCATTTGGACAAAACCAGATTGGCATAAGTATTGGCACAGGGGGTGCCCATGGCCACCCCCTGTGCCTGTCTATATATGGATCCAGGTCCTATAAAGACATTGTTGTGCAAGACCAAAGATAATAAATCCTGCACTGTTTGTCGCTTATGTTCAGTCGCTCCCAACCTTCTTATAACTTCTCCCACTGCTGTTATCCCATATTGGTGTTCTATAACAGTAAATAAACTGTTAACATCCAATGTGGCCATCAAAAGACTATTCCCATTTCGTTTGGTAACTGCGGCTAAAAGCCCCAGGAAGTGCCCTGTATCCCTAAGTATATTGTCTAACTTATCTAAATATGGTTTCAATGTAAATTCCAACCAAATAGAAATGTTTTCCGTGACCCACCCCCTCCCCAAAACAATGGGTCTGAGTGGTGGGTCCGTCAGAGACTTATGTATCTTAGGCAGGGCTTTAAATATAGGCGTAACAGACTTGTCTATCTTTAAGAACTCATAAACTTCTTGTTCTATCACACCCCTTACTAATAGGTGATGAAGCTGACAATGTACATTGTCTATAATCATTCTGATTTGTAGTGGATTGATGGATATATATGCACCATCTGATGTTAATGTTTCTTTCAATTTGTTCTCATACCAGTGAGTATCTAACACTACGATAGCTCCCCCCTTATCTGCCATCTTAATGGTTATCTCTTTTCTTTCCATAAGTCCATGTAGGGCAGTCCTTTGTGTGGGCGTAAGATTGTAATAACCATGTGCACTTCGTCCTTCAAAATATTTAAAAAGGTTATTTTCACAGCCATTCATAAACAAATTAAGTGTGGGTGTAAAGTTAGGAATAAAAGTACTGGGTTTCTTGGGTCCTAAACCACCTCTGACTTCATTGTCAAAAATCAATTTGAGCATGACACCCCTACAAAACAACATTAAATCAAAAACAATATCACTGTATGCGCATTGTTTGCTGGGGACAAAAGTCAAACCCTTATTTAAAACATCTATCTCATCAGTGCTTAACTCATATTGTGATAAATTATATACAATATCATTGCACATACTGCCAGTCACTGTACGGTCCTCCGACGCTTGTCTGTAATCCTGTCCTCGCTTAAGGACCTCTTCCCTGCTCCTTTCCTCCTCACAGGAGCCAGTAAGTTTCCCAAAAAATGTAGGGACCCTGCATATGTTTTCGGTCGAGCCCCTGTTTGTTTGTCGCTTTCCCTTGCTGTAGCCACCTCAGAGCTGGGAACTCCCCCAGAAGTTGATGCATGTTCCAAGCCGAAAATGTGTCTCACTATTAGGAAACACATTATCAAGAGGCAAGGTATTGCTGTTGTTCAAAGCGGTCTCCTCCATAACTTCCCTAGCATATGCACGGCTCGTGACCGCGCTACTCCTGCATTGAGGCGTTCCTTCCGCGATGTTCCTCGCCTCCGTTCCAGGTGGTTGTGACTGTGTAACAACCATTCTAGTCCCCGATGAAACTGTATCCACTATGACTGCTACTGGGTGTATCTCTGAGACCTGCGTGGTCTCTGAGCGTGTTGTCGTCGTCAATAGAGGATGTCTCTCAGTGGCGTTGGCTCGTTCCCTGTATCTGGGCCAAACGAAGATGTTTCCTTCAGTAAAATCGGAGTGGTCTCTCCTTATTTTACTTAACTTAGTTTCTTTCAGTTTATCTGCTTCCTTCGATAAACGAAGCAGGGCTGATGAAAGTCTCTCCTTGCTTTGATCGTCGGAAAAGTCCGTCTGTAATCTCAAATGTATAGAAGCTACCTCTTGCTTCAGATTGGCCAATTCAGGTGCAAAAAAATTAATTAATAGCTTCATGTACTCCATGCTCGTGTGTAGATTAAGAGCCTGCCATTGTGCTAACAAATCAGGGTACCTGTCGCCCTGTGCAGGCATGCACAGGACTCTCATACCCCTAGGGACAATACCATATTTTATACAAGCTTCTAGATGAAAAGCCTGCCACTGCAGGCGCTGCATTTTACCCGCCTTGTAGTTCCACTCTTTGAGTAAATCCTCAAAGGCTCTATCCACTGCTGCTGGTGCTTTTCTACCATGTAATCCGTCCCTTTGGATACCAAGACCCAAATCAAGGAGCGGGTTGCCTAAAGTATCCGCTTCTGTGGCAAATTTGCCATAAACAATTCCTCCAAAGGCACCACACGAACAGATTCAGTGGTGACCTGTACTTTGTTTTTCTGCATTGTTTGGACTAGTACTACAGGTCTTTGGCATAACTCATTATTTTTGGTAGTATTTCTTTTCACTTTATTGGTGACGTTATGCCAGCTGAACAAGTTATACTTACCAAAGAGGACAATCTTACTGCTTCGTGTGATTTACTCAAAGAGTGGAACTACAAGGCGGGTAAAATGCAGCGCCTGCAGTGGCAGGCTTTTCATCTAGAAGCTTGTATAAAATATGGTATTGTCCCTAGGGGTATGAGAGTCCTGTGCATGCCTGCACAGGGCGACAGGTACCCTGATTTGTTAGCACAATGGCAGGCTCTTAATCTACACACGAGCATGGAGTACATGAAGCTATTAATTAATTTTTTTGCACCTGAATTGGCCAATCTGAAGCAAGAGGTAGCTTCTATACATTTGAGATTACAGACGGACTTTTCCGACGATCAAAGCAAGGAGAGACTTTCATCAGCCCTGCTTCGTTTATCGAAGGAAGCAGATAAACTGAAAGAAACTAAGTTAAGTAAAATCAGGAGAGACCACTCCGATTTTACTGAAGGAAACATCTTTGTTTGGCCCAGATACAGGGAACAAGCCAACGCCACTGAGAGACATCCTCTATTGACAACGACAACATGCTCAGAGACCACGCAGGTCTCAGAGATACACCCAGTAGCAGTCATAGTGGATACAGTTTCATCGGGACTAGAATGGTTGTTACACAGTCACAACCACCTGGAACAGAGGCGAGGAACATCGCGGAAGGAACGCCTCAATGCAGGAGTAAAGCGGCAGTCGAAACGAGCCGTGCATATGCTAGGGAAGTTATGGAGGAGACCGCTTTGAACAACAGCAATACCTTTCCTCTTGATAATGTGTTTCCTAATAGTGAGACACATTTTCCAAGGCCATGGAACATGCATCAACTTCTGGGGGAGTTCCCAGCTCTGAGGTGGCTACAGCAAGGGAAAGCGACAAACAAACAGGGGCTCGACCGAAAACATATGCAGGGTCCCTACATTTTTTGGGAACTTACCGCCCTGTGAGGAGGAAAGGAGCAGGGAAGAGGTCCTGGAGGACAGGATTATAGACAAGCGTCGGAGGACCCTACAGTGACTTGAAGTATGTGCAATGATATTGTATATAATTTATCACAATATGAGTTAAGCACTGATGAGATAGATGTTTTAAATAAGGGTTTGACTTTTGTCCCCAGCAAACAATGCGCATACAGTGATATTGTTTTTGATTTAATGTTGTTTTGTAGGGGTGTCATGCTCAAATTGATTTTTGACAATGAAGTCAGAGGTGGTTTAGGACCCAAGAAACCCAGTACTTTTATTCCTAACTTTACACCCACACTTAATTTGTTTATGAATGGCTGTGAAAATGACCTTTTTAAATATTTTGAAGGACGAAGTGCACATGGTTATTACAATCTTACGCCCACACAAAGGACTGCCCTACATGGACTTATGGAAAGAAAAGAGATAACCATTAAGATGGCAGATAAGGGGGGAGCTATCGTAGTGTTAGATACACACTGGTATGAGAACAAATTGAAAGAAACATTAACATCAGATGGTGCATATATATCCATCAATCCACTACAAATCAGAATGATTATAGACAATGTACATTGTCAGCTTCATCACCTATTAGTAAGGGGTGTGATAGAACAAGAAGTTTATGAGTTCTTAAAGATAGACAAGCCTGTTACGCCTATATTTAAAGCCCTGCCTAAGATACATAAGTCTCTGACAGACCCACCACTCAGACCCATTGTTTCGGGGAGAGGGTGGGTCACGGAAAACATTTCTATATGGTTGGAATTTACATTGAAACCATATTTAGATAAGTTAGACAATATACTTAGGGATACAGGGCACTTCCTGGGGCTTTTAGCCGCAGTTACCAAACGAAATGGGAATAGTCTTTTGATGGCCACATTGGATGTTAACAGTTTATTTACTGTTATAGAACACCAATATGGGATAACAGCAGTGGGAGAAGTTATAAGCAGGTTGGGAGCGACTGAACATGTTTACAAACAGTGCAGGATTTATTATCTTTGGTCTTGCACAACAATGTCTTTATAGGACCTGGATCCATATATAGACAGGCACAGGGGGTGGCCATGGGCACCCCCTGTGCCAATACTTATGCCAATCTGGTTTTGTCCAAATGGGAAACCGAGACAATCCTTAATAATCAAGAATGGGGTAGATATGTAGCCCTTTATGTCAGATTTGTGGATGATGTTTTTATTTTGTGGGATGGGGATCCACCCACCTTCGAGAGGTTCTTGGCTTTTTTGCATACTACCACTACTTTTTTGACTTTTAGTTCCAAAACTTCCTATACCCATATTGAGTTCCTGGATGTTTGTGTGGAACAAAATGAACATGGTTTCACTTCCAAACTACACAGGAAACAGTGCTGGCGGAATACATTGTTATCTTATGATAGCATGCACCCCAGACACATCTTTCCCAACATTGTCAAGAGCCAAGTGGGCAGAATATCTAGGGTGTGTTCAGAAGATGTGTGCTGTGAGGGTGAGTTATCCAAGTTGAGCCAACATTTTACAGAAAGGGGCTATAGGAGTGATGTGGTTAGCAATGCAGTAAGTAACAATGTTATACATAGACAGACGCACAATAGGCCATGGATGCGGACATCTGCCAAGGATAGAGGGACAGTTACCACCACTCATAGTTATAAGAATGATCAATCTACCCTTCTTTTTACATATGGCAGTAACATCAAAGACATATGTAAGATAGTACAAAATAACTGGAACATTCTAAGGAGTGATATTGGCCTTAAAGATATAGTAGCTGAACGTCCCATGTTTCGTTACAGAAGGAATAACAATCTCAAGGATTTGTTATGTAAAGAGGTACATTTGGATAGGAGACATACTCCTGAATTTAATATAGGCACACATCCCTGTGGCAATTGCAAGGCTTGTAAATACATCAACAGTGACATTGAATATCAACACCCTGATATGAGACAAAAATTCACATTTAAAGGGAGGGCAACATGTAGAACTAAACATCTGGTGTATATGGCTAATTGTGAACAGTGTGAATGTTTTTATGTAGGGATGACAAACAACATGTTGAAAGTCCGTATTTTACAACATATTAACATTATCAGAACAGGACAAGAGAGTAATGCCTTATATAGGCATATAAATCAATACCCTACGCACACCTTTAAGTTTAGATGTATAGTAAACATTGTAGTTAGTGACAGGGGAGGGGATATTCAACACAGAACAGCATTAGCTGAATCCAAATGGATTGTGGATCTCAGAGCCCATAGACCACCTGGGCTTACTGATGTCTTACCAATTAAACCAGTGTTACAAAAAAGGCGGGCTTTTAAGAGCAAATGATTGGATGAAATGTATTTTAAATATGGCTGTTTTATTGATGTTAAAATCATGTCTGATGAAGGATTGTTCCGAAAGCGCTTACTTTTATTAAAGAAGAAGTTTTTAAGAACAGATTCAGTGGTGACCTGTACTTTGTTTTTCTGAATAAATTAGGAGTGCTTCTGGCTTACTCTTATGGAACTGGGTGAGAAGGGGCAGAAGACATGATTTTTACTGCAGTGGAGTTCAATCATTTAGAACAATTTTGGGGTGTGCAATTGGAGATAGAGAACTCTGAAGGGATGGAGATCAGTGTAAAGAATTCAAGTCAGGAAATGTAAATGGAGACTGTAATATCAGGATATTATTTCTCTTTTTTGATGTTATACACTTTTTTTTGTTCCTGTGATATATTCACCTTCTTTGTAATTGATGCCCTCCTCTGTATGGTCATTATTGGGAATACCCTGAGTATATATTGGCTGTTGTGTATTTTATTGTTTTAGGAGTGGGAATTGTGTTGTGACAAGTACAGATAAGTTCAAATTGTAGCTTGAACAGCCTAATGTGATTGCTGTACGCGTTAGGATCTTACTGGTGTGTTGAGTAAAGACAGGATATGGAAGGCTAGGCTATACACCGTGGTAGGAAAGTTCCAGTTCTTGCCCTTATAATTTACATTAACATGGACACAGTCACCTCTAGCATCTATCAAATGTTGGTGTTTTTTTGTTTCCTTTTGGGGTTTTTGGTGGTATTTTAGCTTTTGATATTAGACTACATAACATTGTATCTAAACTTATCCGGAGATGATGGTGGGTCATTAAAGAGATAATAGTCACCAGAAAATGTTGTTTATGTAATGTAAAGGATGCATCTCCTGTCTCTAGTTCTAATGCCTTAATTTGAACTGTGCTCAAATGCAGAGCACGGTACAGGTGTTTTTTACAGAAATCTAAATTAAAGAAAATGACAGTGACACCAGCCTTTCAGAAAGACGTTAGGCTACTATCCTGTGTTTCTTACTCTAAGAGGTGAGTGGCTATTTTGATACACCAGTCCTTTGGATGGGAAATTGATAGAGTACTAATGGATGATATGGCCCAACAGATCATTGCTCAAGTTAATGCTGAGCAGAGCCCCCTGTTATTAGACAACTTTTATGGACAATCCAAAGGTTCTGAATGGATTTCTTAGAGGTATAGCCTCACTTTTTCATTCCTCTTGGGAACTTGTGGTGGTGGTGGACACTTTAATGTAGTGAATGTTCCAGTGCTTGACAGAATCCCTAACTGAACAACAAGGCTTCCCAGAGTATCAAAGGAGATGCAGTATTTTGTAGGGGGGTTCAGTTATGTGATATTTGGAGGGAGCATAACCAATCCCCTTTGAATTACACATATGCACATGGTGGTGTCAAGTACTTTGGACTACTGGTTAGTGGTCATATGGCTGTTAAACAAGATGAGATTTCATTCCATGGTTACATTCATTCAGAGACATAAACCAAGGGAGACCCCCCCCCCTTTCACACTGGAAATTTAGTCTGCTTTTCTTGTGGGTCAAACATGTACAAGCAGAGTTAAGCTAGCAAATACTTTGCTTTGGGAACTTTTGTTTGTTGCCTAATCATAATATGTTCCTATATAAGTGCTTTAAATTTAAGAGTAGAGACCTCACCAGACTAGTTTAGTCCACAAAAGATGAGGCAAGAATATAATACCTAGCTGTTTGCACAGCTAGATACCATAGAGAAGGAGTTTATAAGAAAGAAGTACAGTAATAAGGATGTTTTATAGGAAATTAAGTATCTGAAATATGAGATCAAGCAAGCCTAATACCAGAAAGTTAATGAGAAATGGGAAATATTTACACTTTACTAGGCTTCAGGCATTTCATCTAAATAACCTGTTTCCATGGAAATGCAAAGAGTACACCTAGGGTTCATATATTACAGCCCTTAGGGATGCCACAGGAGTCCCGCACTTTGATTTTGCCCAGATCAAGAAGATATTAATAGAGGAGCACTCATTAACTGCTTATGTTGTAGGGGGTGGGGTGGGGGGAAGGCCTTTATTTATTAAAAAAAATAAAAAATAAAAAAGAATAAAGAACTACCGGCAGCTACCAACACAGACAAATATTTAATGTAAATCTCAGCGCTTCAGTAAAAACCTTCAAAGAGTACAAAAAAATCAAACCCCTGACATCCAATATAAATACACACCCTAATAAAATAATCAATTAAACAATTAACAATTAAACAATTAAAATTCAAAAGATAAAAAATAAAAAGTAAACATATATATGCTTTAAATTAACAGCCTCCAGTTGCAATCAAAATTAAGTTCCTGAGGATGTAAAGTACCATATTTAAGTATCAAAATACTTTCCTTATACGATAATTTCTTAACCAACATCCTATCTGAACACAAATCAACCTGAACTTTCTCCAAAATAGTATCAGGAACATCAGGAACCAAAAGGAAAATAGAAAACATTTCATGGAAGTTCATAATTCGGATCCATCTTGTTTAAAAGTTACTATTTTGGAGAAAGTTCACTTAATTTAAAGCACATATATGTTTACTTTTTATTTTTTATCTTTTGAATTGTAATTGTTAATTGTTGAAGGTTTTTACCGAAGCATTGAGATTTACATTAAATATTTGTCTGTGTTGGTAGCTGCCGGTTGCTGTTTTTTTCTTCATTTCTTAAAAGTCTACCACCTTCAGAGATTCAGAATCGTCTTTCATCTTTGAACAACCTTATCATATTCTGGGTGATGGAAAAGGCTGTTGAGATAATTCCTAATGGGACTTCCTAGCGACTGGATGGGACTGAAGTGGATATCTATATATACATTTTTAAAAGCTTCTAGCATGTCTTCTTCCTGTATTTTTATCAGTGAGCAATGATAGCACAGGGTTTTGCCAGGGCTGCAGACTAAACGGATTATGTTACTTAAGACACAAAAGGACCCACGAGTTTGCCAGCATTGCCCAAGTAGGGTATTGTGTCAAACACCTTGGCCAGGTCAAGGTAGGCAGTGTGAACCATTTTGCAGTCATCCATTGCTTTGGCAACCTGCTCAAGGATGTCCACCAGGATGAGTAGGCATGATCTGTCCTTGACGAAACCAAACTGGATAGAGTTCAGTGTCTGGTGGTTTACTATATCACTATTGATCATTTCCATGATAATTCTTTCCATGGCTTTACATATAAGACTAGTGAGATTTATGGCTCTTTAGTTTCTTGGGTCTGTAGATGGCCCAACTTTGTGAAAATAGATGAAAGTTGCTGTTCTCTATTCATATGGCATGAAGCCTGTTTGGAGGCTATTTTTAAATAACAATTCCAGAGGCCCTGATAGGTCATGTTTCATGGTATTTAGAAGGCATCCTGGGATATTGTCTATGCCCACTGATGCAGTGTTCTTGGTCTTAGAAAGAGCATTGAGGACCTGCTCCCTAGTGATAGCAGGGAGAGTTATATTTAATGGCATTTCCTGAGGGAAAGCTGAGGGGGAGAGAAGGGTAAAGTTGGAGCTGAATTTATTGGTCAGTAGGTTTGCTATATTTTCTGGCTCAGTATAGGTCGCTTCATTTACAATGAGCTCTGCACACAATTGTGAATTGCCTTTGAGGTTGCGGACATAGCTAAAGAATGTCTTGTGGTTGTCCTTGGCCTGGGAGTTCAGATTCATCTAAATTTTGACTTTGGTAGACTTTATTTGTCCTTTAGTTTGATGAGAGTGCTTTTATCCTGCTGGGTGCTGCACCTCCTAATTTTTGTCATGATTTTCTTCCTCCTATTATACAGCCTATTGATTTCTGTGATTCCACCAGAGTGGCTTGTTTTTCGAGTTAGTTCTGTACTTCTTCCAGGTGGTTACAGCTGCCTCTATGCAGCTATTAAGATGCTTGTACAAGGTTTCTGTGAACAGTTCTGCATAGGCAGCAGTGTTCTCAGGGTTTATGGAAGCTTAAAATTTTGCCAGGTTATCACTTAGTAGCAGGAGGTTAGCCTTAGATTAGTTTCTGAATATTCCAGGTTTAGCTGGGGTCCAGGTTTTATTTTTACTTGAAAGGAGACCATTTTGTGGTCTGACCCTTCCAAGGAAGACATTACAGTAGGGGGTGAGCAGCACTCTCCCATATTAATCAGGGCTAGATCCAGTATGGCTGCACCCCTGGTTGGTGTACTGACTACCTGGTTCAGGGAGTTTGTGTTTTCAAAATTCAGGAATCTCTGTGCCTTTATGTTTGGTATTGTATAGGATTCCCAGTTAATAGTGCTAATTAAAGTCGTCCATGAATATAGTACTGGTTTGGATGGTTAGTGTTTCTAATAAGTTTAAATACATGGTATATGTTTCCTGCATCATAGAGGGGGACCATAGGTGGCAAGGAAGTGATACTGGATTTTATCTATGGTGATATGAACATGGAGCAGCTCAAATGCATTGTCCTGTTTGACAAGCCTTGAGGTATATTTATTTTTGATGTAAATAGAGACACCTCCACCTTTAGTCCCTATCTGTGTAGTAGCTGGTCTAAATTTGTGGAAGGCATTATAACCTTGGACTGTAGGTGTGCTCTCCAGGGCCTTAAACCATGTCTCTGACCACACAGATATCAGCATTCTCTAGGGTGAAGAGAGGGAGTGGAGTTTTTTGTTTAGACTTCTAGCATTGACCAGCAATACCTTTAGATTTTCATGGCTTTGATTTGCTATGTCAGAAGTACTTTCAGTTTGGCATTGCCTAAAAAAAAAGCACTATGGGGGAAGACAATGTTTTAGCTAATAACTGAAAGCCTAGATGGGAGAGGTACAGACCATCCCTGGCAATGAAGCATGGTCTGTTGACCACCTTCTTCCAAGCTGACAAATATTACACCCCCTCATAATGACACCAGAAACTAAGCAAATTATTAAAGTCAATCATCGTTTGTTTGTATTGTGACATCATCCTTGGAGAAGGTAAAATGCTGCTCAAAGCAAGGCTTGTATCAGCCTGAGGCACACATTCTTAGAGCTCTATGATGTCTCTCTTCATATAGTCTAGGGAGGTATGTCTCCAGTCATTTTTTCTATTACTGAGTCATACTGGTACTTGTGGTCCACAGTGCATGCATAATGTGCTGGATCCTAGCCCCTGATAAGCAACTGACTATGGTTTTCTCCTTACTCAGTCTGGTGAGAGGGACATCAGTATGTCTCATGGTGGACCCTCCAATGTCCAAAATGTTGGACTGTGTGGTGGCTTTCTTTATGGGCTTAGAGTTAGAGGCTCCATGACATGTGGCTCTATGTGTTGATGTGGGTGTTGTTTTGAAAGAGTGCATTTGGGGCTGCTGAGGGTATTTGTTATCTGTACTTCATCAAGGAGTTTTTTGTGGTTTAGGAAGGTTACGTTTAAGTGCCTCAGCTTATGTGGGTCTATATGTCTGCACTGAATTGTATGTGATGGGTACAGTGTGTGCATTACTCTCAACCTGATTGCCTTATAGTTACCTATGAATCTAGGAACAGATCAAATAAAAATCAGAGTCAGAAATCAGCTGAGCAAACAGAGTAAGTATGGGTGATGCATAGATTTTGATAAATGGGATGTGCCTTCTGTCATAATATCATAACTTTTTTTTTACTCAACATTATCTCAGAAAATGAAAATTAGCTTTGTGTGAATTAGTTTTTGACATTTTCAACAATCCAATGTCAATAATTTCAATCCTGTTTTTCTGGGATTTTGCCTTCAAAAAATAGCTCTTTTCAACTTATCACCATCAGAATAGTTCAGGTACATTAAAACAAAAGGCATACAACTGTATGGTGCTATCACAAAAAGTGGAGGGTATAACAAAGCCCTTATTACATACCCATGTATGGTTTGGTTCCCGCTAAAGCCGTCGCTCGCTCTCCATTCCTGATTATTGTTGCAATATTAAAGTCTGTGAGATGTGCATGCCCTAGTAAAAAAAAGCTTGTCATAAGCAAAAAATAGTGGCTATCAACACATTAGTATAAATACAGCAATTGATATTGTTTCTGTAAAAACATTTGACATAAAATGTACATAAACTAGAAATTGCTTATTTTACTTAGACTGTCAGGTTGTGTGTGGGAGCATTTTATTTTCTGACCTTGTTCATCAAGAAGAATGTTATCAGGCTTGACGTCCCTGGAAAACAAAGAAAACATAATGAAACAAAACAATCCTGTAGAATAAACATTCATGTAAATGACAAGTAGCAACAGTAGCATTACATTTCTAACTGAATGGAATTAGTAATTTCCTGCCGTACTGAAAGCAGACCTCTCCTTGTCAGATAACAGAGCTGCTAGAATGACTATAAAATCATAAAATTAAAGCAAAACAAATGCAGTGCTATCTCTCCATAATCATAATATTCTAAAAACACTGAAGAAATAATCACAGCAGAAATAAAAAAATATGTAAGTATTAATACATTATTTTACTCTTTAAGTTTATTGACTGCACAGGCACAACAGATAGTCTATACTGCTCTGTATTTCCACTACAGATGCAAACAGCACAGAACATGCAATCCTCACAATCCACGTAGGTCACATTACCTGTGGATAATATGTTGGCTACGTAAATAGTCTAAGGCTAATGTCATTTCACACATGTAAAGCTTGACAGTCTCTTCTGTAAACTGTACATTCTGTTGTAAATGATATCGAAGATCACCCCCAAGGAGCAAATCTACTACCATAAACATGTCTTCCTCATCTTGAAAGGAGTACCTGTGGGGCAAATAAGATAAGTGTTAATCAATGTTAAAAAAAAAAAAAAAACAACCTAGTGTAATAAGTGCCACTGCATGCATAAAAGTTTCTTCTAACAATACAGACATGGAAAAAATACTTAATGTGCAGATATTTCTCAAAGAAGAGTTTAACTGGCACAGTACATTAATAGCTGAATCCTCCATAATGTGCTAATTCAGTACTGCATCAAAAATCTTACAAAAATGTAGCTTGAAAAGAAGTTTATATACCTAGCTCAAGTGAGATGTAACAAACATTCATTTGTAAGGGTTGTGCTAATATGGTTCACTACAAGACAAAGAGCAGACAACTATAAGTATAACATTAAAATATTAATTACGAACACCAATGACAACAACAAAGAACAGCTATGGCAGTATTAGCACTGGCCTAGAAAATAGTTTAACAGTTTATCAACTTGGAGCAATCTTGACATTACGTGCTATACAGTTTTCTGCATTCACAGGCTATCAAAACATTAAATACAACATTATAAGAGTGGTGGGTATGATTAAAATTACTATTATATCACAAACTATGGCATCTATCTTTAAAATAACCCAAACAGTCCAAAGCAGTCCCAGAGACTGGATGAAGTCAATCCAAACAGACTTACCCTTGGTGGAAGGTTAAAGGAATAAATAAAACACAGCAATGCAAAAAACAATATTCTCTTTTAATATACAAAGGTGAGCGCTTTCGCAGTGACAACCACTGCTTCATCAGACATTAGTTACAAATTCTAACCATACTTAAATACTCAGTTTAAAAATCAAGCAACCAATCATACTAATGCATCAAATAATTATCTTAAATTACATTTAAAAGCAAAAGTATGTTTTTAAAGCAACAGTGTATCAGCACAGCATAGTATCATACTCTTAACAGTGCAAGTAGCAGAGCTGATGTGCATGGGGATATTTTAGTTGAACGTCATTAGGCGCAGAATCAACATGGAAGGAGGATGTCAACAGGTTTTTCCAATCCTACTGCTACCAATTCATCCAGGAAGAAGGAAATGAATGCAGCAGGACCTCCAACGAGGCCAGAAACGGAAGGAGGCACCAGCCCAGCAACAGATGCATACTCTGAAGAAAATGTGGGGTCAGGAGATTTAGTATGGAACATTTCAAGGTACGAACTAACTATAGCAGAAAGAACTTTATTAAATAAGGGTCTGAATTTTATTCTGGCTAGTCCAATGGATGTTAGTGAGATGCTGATAGGATTACAGATGTTTACCCACAATGTAGCGTTAAAGTTACAATTTTGTAATGTGTGTTCAGAAGGAGGTAGTCAATTTCAGGAAAATAGTGTTTTTGTACCAATGCTACCTTATAATGTAGAAAAATTCTTGAAGGCCTGTGAAAATGCAATTTATAATAGTAATAACAGCATTGATTATTCTTTTAAAGAGCAAAGTTATAATTTATCATTAGATGAAAGAGAAGCAATGTATAATTTACAAAGTAATGAAAGTATTGTTCTACGGCCCTCTGATAAAGGGGGCCCAGTTGTGGTTTTAGATTCTACTTATTATTATATTATTATATTATGTGTGTTGTTATTATAACATCATGCAAGGGATGCTGTCAGATGGAAATGTGTATGAGACAGTAATAACTGAAATAGTGCTTGATATAAAGAACAGCATTGCAAATGTTTTGCAGGAAAGTATGTGTATGGGGCTATTGAGGAAGGAACTCTCTCAATTTTTTACTGTTGAGCATCCACTAATTCCAGAAATGCATGGTCTTCCAAAAATTCATAAGGACCCGGCAACCGAACCTATCTCCATATATCTAGATAGTGAACTAAAGAAAGTGTTAAAAGACACTGAACAGTTTTTAGTAGACATGTATGAAACAGTTAAAGACCTGGATAAGTTAAATAGGAATGTGTTAGCCACACTAGATATGGTTTCATTATTCACTAGTATACCTAATGAGGAAGGGATAAATATGGTGAAATCAGTGATGCTAAGACAGGGTCAATTATCTTTGGATAAGATAGACTTTATTTGCATATTGTCGGAAGTGGTGCTTGAGAACAATATTTTCATGTTCAAAGAGGTATGTTATAAACAACGTTTGGGAGTTGCAATGGGCACTAGTTGAGTCAACATGTATGAAAACCTGGTAATGGTAGGATGGGAGAATGAGTATATGCCAATGACTCCACAGATAGCCTTTTACAGACGCTTTGTGGATGATCATTTTGTTCTTTGGAAGGGTACTGAGGAACAACTGAAGTCACTTCAGCTCTACCTTAACACCACCAGTGATTTCCTGAAATTTACCATGAGTTACTCTTACACAAGTATAGATTTCTTGGATGTCACCGTATACAGGGAGGATACCAATTGGTTAACAAGATTGTATAGGAAACAATGTTACCGTCTCGCTTTCTTACACAGAGATAGTATGCACAATCCAAATATTTTTCATAACATCATAAAAGGACAAGCAATGAGAGTATCGCGTCTATGCTGCCAGGAACATGTGTATGAGGGTGAACTTGGTAGACTGAGAACAAGGTTTTTGAAAAGAGGCTATAATGAAGGTGAAATTAATAGAGCATATCAACAAGTTTATAGCGAGAGGGACAGTAGAGCAAGACCATATTACTCTGATTAATAGAGCATATCAACAAGTTTATAGAGAGAGGGACAGTAGAGCAAGACCATATTACTCTGATTAATAGAGCATATCAACAAGTTTATAGCGAGAGGGACAGTAGAGCAAGACCATATTACTCTGATTAATAGAGCATATCAACAAGTTTATAGCGAGAGGGACAGTAGAGCAAGACCATATTACTCTGATTAATAGAGCATATCAACAAGTTTATAGAGAGAGGGACAGTAGAGCAAGACCATATTACTCTGATTAATAGAGCATATCAACAAGTTTACAGAGAGAGGGACAGTAGAGCAAGACCATATTACTCTGATAAAGTAATAAGGGAAATGGTGAATAACAAGAACAAAGGCCTATCCGTTACTCCAATGGTTTTACCTTATACCATGGATATAAATACATTTCAAGGTATAATACATCAGAACTGGCACATGCTTTTTGTTGATGAGAAGACCACAAACATAGTAGTCACCACTCCCACAATACGGAACAACATATTGGACCTGATCATCACCAACATGGGGACTCTATGTTCCACACCAGAGGTAAACCCCTCATTGGTAAGATCAGACCATAAACAAATTTCCCTGGACATCCATATTCCATCCCCACCCCCAGCCAAGGAAATCACTGTAAAGAATTTCTCCAAAGCCAACTTTGCACTTCTCAAGACTGAGGTGAAATCCTTCAAAGCCCCTGGGCCAGAGGATAATACAGCCCAATCCACAGAATCCTTTACAAATGCATTCTATGAGCACCTGCAGGAATGCATGGATTGTGCTATCCCAAATAAAACCAAGACTCACTCCTCCAAAAACAGGAGACCGGACTGGTGGACCCCGGCCATAAATAAGCTATACAACAGAAGGAGGAAGCTACTACATGACAGAGCAAAATCCCAAAAAGGGAAGGCATCTCTGATCAGTATTAGCAAGAAACTTCGATCCCTCATAAAATCATCAAAGGCCAGTTTCGAAAGAAAAATTGCCCTAGACACTAAAGATAATCACAAGGCCTTCTTTAGTTATGTCAGAAACATGGGCAGAAACTCCCAGATATGCTCTGAATTGTTGCATAACGGTACAAAATATACCGAACCTACAGACATAGCCAACATCCTGGCAGACAGATTCAGCGCAAACCTCTCCCCCCCTTCCCCCCCAAAGGAGCAAACACCTATCCCAACTGAATGTAATCTCCCTGACATCACAGATGCACAGGTCAAACCTGCCCTCTCCAAAGCAAAAGTCACAGCATCTATGGGACCGGACGGTGTCCCAGGCTGTGTCTTACACGAGCTCCAAGAAGAACTGAACCCTCACATTAATTCACTGTTCAAACTTAGCCTTACTACAGGATATGGACCGAAAGAATGGTGTACAGCTACAGTGGACCCACTCCACAAAGGTGGTGCCACAACGGACCCCGGAAACTATCGCCCCATAAGCCTGACTAGTCTGGTCTGTAAAGCTATGGAACATATTATCATGGAACTCATAAACAAAGACATTGGGAGCCTCCAGACACTGGACCCTACCCAATTCCGCTTTGTTAAGGGCAGATCTTGCCTCCTAAACCTAGTTGATTTCTTTGAAACAGTTACCAAAGCCATAGATGAGGGCAAGGTAGTCCACACAGCCTACCTGGAACTCGCAAAAGCCTTCGACACAATACCCCACTCGGGCATCATAAATAAGCTCACCAGCTTAAATATCAACCCCTATATCACAAGATGGGTTGCAAACTGGCTCAGAGATAGAACCCACATGGTCAGAATCGCAGGTGCCATGTCCGAATCCAATCCAGTTGCAAGTGGCATCCCACAGGGCTCAGTTCCGGGACCTTTCTTGTTCGGTATATACTTCTCTGAGGTTCAGGCTAACATGGGGGGAATATGGATGACAAAGTTCGCAGATGACTGCAAACTGGGGGCCATAATCGAATCTCCAGCTGACACAAGCATCCTCCAAAAGGGTCTCACAGAGACGGATGCTTGGTGCCAGAGCCACGGCCTCAAGCTAAATGCTAAAAAGTGCATAGTCATCCCCTTTGGGAAAAACGAGGTGCCCACAAATTACCGCATAGGTGGTAATCCATTAAGTACGGAAGAAGTAATTAGAGATTTGGGGACCAACGTAGATAGGAATCTCTCCTTTGATAATCACATTGCCAAAGTGGTTAGAAAGACCTTCTATATAGCCCACCTTATCATGAAAGGGTTCACATCTAGATCAAGAGAGGTCATTGTGCCCCTCTACTCGTCACTCATCAGGCCCATAATTGAATACAATGCCCCTTTTGGGATGTACCTTACCCGACACCTGCAACAACTGGAGAGACTCCAAAAGTACCTCACCAAGAGGATCATGGGCTACAAACAGATGTCCTATGCAGCACGACTAAAGAAACTCCAGCTCTACTCAGTTGCTTACCGCCTACTCAGAGGCGATCTATGCCTAACGTACAAAGCCATGTCAAACCCAGAATTAATGGACATGCTCCACCTCAAAAAATCCAAGTCCATTAGAGCTATACGCTCCAGGGACCTAAATCTCAGCACAAAAATAAATAGGACAAGCTGGAGGGACAGATTCATTTCCCAAAGGCTCCCCTCACTCTGGAATAGAATCCCAATTCATGTTAGACATAGCCCCTCGCTGACCCTCTTCAAGCGAAATTTGGACACGTGGATGGGAAATCGCAAATTCACCCCTGGGATCTCTCCTGTGACCCTGCTAGACAGAGGCACAGTAAACTAATCTTAAAAGGGTACCTTCTGTGACCTACTTTACAGAGGCATAGTAGGCTAATCTAATAGGGAGGCAGAAGCCAAATACACTCTGGCTAGGCTTATAAATGCCCTAGGGCAGATAGCCTAGTATCTACCTATGAACCTATAGTAGGCAAGTACCTACAATTTGTATTCAAAAATAAAAAGAACTTGAAACAGCAATTATGTTACCCTAGAGCATCTATGATGGAAGGGATTGGAGAGAACCTATGGAAAGGTACACAAAAATGTGAGAACTGTGCTCAGTGCACATATATAGATGAATCCCGATTTTTTAAACATCCAGAGACAGGACACCTTTGGGAATTAAGGAATTCAACTGATCGTAATACTAAAAATGTTGTTTATGTAGCTCACTGTGAAGTATGCTTCCATTTTTATGTAGAGAAAACTTACCACCATCTTAGGGAAAGAATTAGAGACCATGTATACTGCACAAGAAAAGGGCAGGACTATAGTGCCTTAGCCAAGCACACTCTGGCTAATGGGGAAAATCACATTTTTTTGTTCCAAATCTTACAAGTGCAGAATAGAAGTATTAGATTGGGAGATGTTGTTAACTCTACAGAGAATATGGAAGTGAAATGGATCTTGAGATTGGGAGCACACAGGGGACTAGGTTTAAATGATAGTGTACCCTTGAAGCCAGTTCTCAAGTTCAGAAAACTAAAATAACCCCATGCACATCAGCTCCGCTACTTGCACTGTTAAGAGTATGATACTATGTTGTGTTGATACACTGTTGCTTTAAAAACACACTTTTGCTTTTACATGTAATTTATGATAATTATTTGATGCATTAGTATGATTGGCTGTTTGATTTTTAAACTGAGTATTTAAGTGTGGTTAGAATTTGTAACTAATGTCTGATGAAGCAGTGGTTGTCACTGTGAAAGCACTCACCTTTGTATATTAAAAGAGAAGATTTTATTTTACATTGCTGTGTTTTATTTATTCCTGTAACCTTCCACCAAGGGCAAGTCTGCTTGGATTGACTTCATAATTAAAAATAAGATAATGTGGTATCATTATTTACAACAATGACACCCAATAATTTGGGGATAGAGAGCATTAATAAGTTTCTCAGAGATATGTTTCACATAAATGAACAGACAATAGAATGAATATGTCAGCTGCTCCGAATAGTTTTGGAGGACAATGTATTTTTGTTTGGGCAAGATTTACACTGGAAGTCGAATGGTGTAGCTATGGGCACATCATGTGCCAATAGCTATGCCAATGCTGTTATGGCAGTCTGGGAAACTAATTTTGTGTTACAAGGACCATTTTTTGATAGGGTATATATTTTTAGAAGGTTTGTGGATGATCTTTTCATCCTTTGGAAAGGAACTGTAGATGAATTAGTTGAATTCGTACATTACATCAATCATAGTACAACTTTTTATGTTTTACGTATACTCATTCAATTAAGAATGTTAACTTTCTGGATGTAAGTATAGAGAAGAATGAATGTGGTCACATCATAACTAGGCAGCATAGGAAGGAGCGTTATGTTAATCATCTCCTAGCGAAGGATAGTATGCACCCTCCCTATATTTTTAGAAATGTTATGCACAATCAGGTGTATAGGGCTTCAAGACTGAATGTTTTAGATGAAGATTTTTGCCAGCAGGTTGAGAAAGTCAGTGGTGAATTAAAAGACAGAGGATATAATGTAAAAGATATTGAGACTAGTGTGAAAGAGGTCAGTAGACTACGAGACTCTAAAGCAAAACTCTATTTTTCAAAGAAAAGTGATGCAGGGAAGGTACATCCAAATAGTAACCAGGTTAGTGGAAAGGTTAGAATATCTTTTACTACTCCAGTGATGTACAGGTTTATATGAATACAGTTAGGAAACACTGGGGCATACTGAAGACAGGTAAAGATATCAAAGGACTGATAGATGAAAAACCCAGTTTCACCTTAAAGAACTACATGTCATTAAAAAGACAGTTATGTTACCCTAAAGTATATAAAAAACAGGAGATTGTGAAGTCAAATGTAGTTAAAGGGACTCAAGAATGTGGCAATTGTTTGTATTGTAAGTACATAGATAGTAGCTCAAAATTTGAACATCCAGATCAAGAGAAGATATACAAATTTAAAGTTTCAGCCACATGTGACAGTGAACATATTGTCTAGCCCACTGCATAGAATGTCACAAATGTTATGTTGGGAAGACTGACAGATCTCTTAAAGAAAGGATAAATGAGCATATATATGCCATTAATAAGAAAAATAGGGTTAATGCATTAGCAAAACATACTATTAACATTGACCTCAAACACAGTTTTACATTTTCAGCTATTGGGAGAACTCATGAAAATATTAGGGGTGGGGGTGATTTACATAATATTACAGAAGAAATGGAAGCTAAATGGATAGTAAGACTGAGAGCGGACATGGGCCATTGGTTGAATGAATATATCCCCATATGGCCCAAGTTAAAATCTGGGCAACTTTTTAGATGATTTAATTATTTATTTTTGTGTTGGACTGCTTTGATTAGATGAATTTTTGTTTTTATTTTTTTAAATATTAAAATGCTTGTATTAAATGTTTTTCTATATATATATATAAATTATTTTGTGGCTTAAATAGGAAGCGATTATTTTAATTGTGAGACAGTAATTAACTTTTATGTCATGTGATTTAGGAGGGGGATGTATAAATGAAGGGGGTAGAATTGATGTTATTTTATATTGACATCTGATAAGGTGGGGTTACCCATGAAAGCGCTTGTGTCTGTTAAACATTGTGTGTACTGGATCCTGCAGCTGTCTCCAAGTCCTGTTGTTTTTATTGGAATAAATACAAAAATGTTACAAAATAATAAATGGTAAAAATGAAATGAGTAAATACAACATGCATAGCCCATAAATCAGGGCAGATAATATTATACTACAATTACAAAAATATTGACAGCCGGAAATATTATGAGAGGTTATGAAGCAGGTGAGACTGTTGCAGGAAAAAGAGGTGAAGTAGAAGCTGCGTAATGGATCACCTTGAGAACAGGCAAAGTCATGTACTCTGTGGATGCTTTACAAGTACCATTTATACAGATATATGTTCAGTATTAGTTCCGAGTAAATGAACTTTGCTGTAACACATACGATAGTATTGAAGCAGATAACCTGGTTAAATGTGAAAGAAAAAGAACAGCAAACATCAACAAATGGGCAATGGCTGCTCTATCAGCTGAAAAAATCACTAGAATATAGTGTGTCTACTGTGTGTATACACTAAAGTACAAAGGTAAAAACAACACGGATGTCTAGAGAGTGTCTTATATGTAGTAAAAGTAAAAAAATCACTGTACTACTAAACACAGAATGATAAATAGAGATGGACTAAAATGACTGCATTGCTTAACCCTTTGTGGTCCTTAATCCCATATCTTTTTGTCCCAATATTCTTTGCCTAGTGTGTCAAATTTCTCTTTACCAATGTATATTCCTTCCACTGACAAAATTTTATTCTTATCTGTATTACTTATGTAAAGATACAAGTGGGTGGCTTGTGGTACCTGTTTGTATCAGAGACATAGGTGCCAAACCAGGGATGAAGTTCTGGATTCCCATCCAATTGTCCAAGTTGCACTTGAATTGGATTAGGGTGAGAAAATCATTCTATGCTGCACAACTTATAAACAAAGGTATGGCATCTAAGTCCAAGGAAGTCATTGTTCCACTGTATTCGACATGCATCAGACCTATCATTGAGTACAGTACCCCATTTGGCATGTACCTAATCAGGTGTATCCAATAATTAGAACATGCACAGAGGTTCCTCACTAAAAGAATACAGGACATAAGTAAAATGTCCTATGCACTCTGTCTCAAGGCCCTATCCCTGTATTGTATCTCCTACAGCATTTTGAGGGGAGATCTATGCCTGGTGTACAGGGCATTGTCATACCCCATTCTAATGAACCTCCTGCATATCCACAAAACAAACAGCACCAGAATTACCTATTCTAAAGAGTTAAACCTTGCCTGTGATATGAACAGGACCTGCTGGACAGACAGGTATGTATCCCAGACTACCCTGTCTATGGAACAGGCTCCCCATCCATGTGAAGCAGAGTTCAACCCTATCCCAATTCAAGTGCAACTTGGACAATTGGATGGGGAACTGGAAATTCATCCCTGGTTTTGCACCTATGTCTCTAATGGACACCAACCTGTAATGATTCATCTCCCAAGCCCTTGCTTACACTTATCAAGGGTATCAGAAGTTGTCAGAGATTTGGAATGCATGGCTAGGCTTAAAAAGGCCCTTGTGTTCGTTAGCCTAGTGAACATCTATGATGAGAAGAAGTAAAACAAAAGAAATAAGTATGAGAAGAAGCAAAACAAAAGGAATAAGTATGAGAAGAAGTAAAACAAAAGAAATAAGCATGAGAAGTAAAACAAAAGGAATAAGTATGAGAAAAAGTAAAACAAAAGGAATAAGTATGAGAAGAAGTAAAACAAAAGGAATAAGTATGAGAAGAAGTAAAACAAAAGAAATAAGTATGAGAAGAAGTAAAACAAAATAAATAAGTATGAGAAGATGTAAAACAAAAGGAATAAGTATGAGAAGATGTAAAACAAAAGGAATAAGTATGAGAAGAAGTAAAACAAAAGGAATAAGTTTGAGAAGAAGTAAAACAAAAGAAATAAGTATGAGAAGAAGTAAAAAAAATGAAATAAGTATGAGAAGTAAAACTGAACGAACGTTGCCGCAGTGTTTCCAGAGTGTATCCAACACACCTCTCCTTTCTAAGAAAACACATAAAGTAAAATTTGCTAAATTTAATATTTATTTTGAGAGTTTTACTTTGATATATATTCTTAGAAAGGAAAGGTATGAGGGATACACTCGGGGAAACACTGCGGCAAAGTTCTTTCAGTTTGTGTTATATGCTATTAGGGTGGACTCTTTCATGAGCCATGCTCACACACATCTCTGATTTTTTCAGGAAGGTACGCTGGTTCCATTTTCTTAGCTCCACTACTTCAATTATACCCCAGTCAGTTCCCTAATACACGAGGAAACTTTAGAAATTTACATACTTCACTTCCTACCTTTTCTCTGACTCACCAGGTGTAAGCACTTGGAAGTTGTAGGTCACAGAGACTGTTTTGGGTACACTGGAGTGGATGTTTTCATTTAAATAAACAGTTTTTAACATTTAACTGTCTTGCAGACTCAGGAGCCATTTCCTTTGTCTCAATATAGGCATTACAGCCCAATTAACTTTGTCAGAAACACAAAAATAAAAAGATAGTGTTAGTAAGCACCTTTACATTCTCCACTTCCTACCTTTGCTCTATTTCTGTATTGTTGGGTCTATTCATCTGGAAGGGGTTATTCAGAAGGGAATGATTGGGTACACTGGTGCATTTTATGTAGTTTACTTAAATGAAAAACTTTAACAGTCTGACTTACTCACGAGCCATTTTTTTAAATTTCAGCTCAGGTATAAGAGCCAGATCAGCTTGCTTGGAAACACAACATATCTTTCCTATTTTAACCAGCCAACTCAGTCCCTCATGAAGTTTTTCACTGCTGCTTTACCCTCAGAACCCTCCCATCAGCTCAGTCCCTCATGAAGTTTTTCATTGATGCTTTACCCTCTCCATCTTCACAAACCTGGCCTCTTTTTCATCCTCATTGGACATAAAAAAAACCCTCTACTCCCCTGATAGGCCTATTCATTGATCCCTCTGATTGGCCTACAAGCTCTTCTAACATCCAATAATTTTGGCTCTACTTAATATTCACTTTCACAGCCCTTTGTCCAGTCACACTAACCCCCATATTACTCTGCATACTTATGATAATTTAACTAACTAGTTTAAACAATGACAAACTAGTCTACTCTCTTCTAATGCTTTGTAATGTTAATTACCATTTGTTTTCTAAAGAAAACACGATGATGATGTAATGGATCTTAAAAGTATATTAAGACCATCAACCATGGCATTCTTTAATACTTTAACAGTGTTTATCTGCCAAAAGTTATTAATCCAATAAAATGCTTTTCAGACAACTACAGACTATGATGATGATTATTTTTCTTTAAGAAAGATCACTCTCCATTGCTTGGGCTGTTATCTAGCTCTGTATCATTCCTAATAATGTGTTCCACTGCATCAGCAGGCTCACAGAACCACACACTGAGAGTCTCAGAGCTAGACACAAATAAGTGTGCCTTCGGTGTAATACACAAACAACAAGCCTTGTTCATGTGGAATGCTCCCATGAAGATCCACTACATCAATAGTGGCAAAATATAGATAATTGTGCCAAGAGTCATTGGTAACATACTTTAAAAAGTTAACTTAAAACAAGATAACACAACAGCAATAAAGCCAGATAAACTAAAGGTACTCAAACTGATAAAACAAAATTATCCAGAACCACAGCCAAACAGTACAACTCAAAGTCAAAATTTAATAAGAACATCACTCAAACAGTATAACTTAAAAGTCAAAATTTAAGAAGAATATTGCTCAAACAGTACAACTTAAAAGTCAAAACTAATAAGAACATTGTTATTAAATTTTGACTTTTAAGTTGTGCTGTTTGACTTGTGGTTCTGGATAATTTTGTTTTATTATCAGTTTGAATATCTTAAAAAGTTCCAAGAATCTTTCAGTATCTACGGAAATACATTTAGAAATGGTTTTAACATTTTATCCAAAAATATAAAAATATGGCTATAGGATGTGTCTTTGAAGCTTATGGCAAAACAATAGGACTAAGGTGGGATTGTGCACATCCTTGTGAACCTTGGGAATACCAAAATGGAAGGTACTGTAGGTTTAGCCACATGCAAGTAATTGTACCATCATGAGTTAAAATTCCTTGCATAAAAGCATCATATATGCAATATGAATTTCTTTCAAAAAAACTACACATTATTTTCTATAATTGTATAGAAAATTATGCATCTTACCAGAACAAATGGTATGGTCCACAATGACTGTGGCCCCACTTTGTCAGGCTTCATAATCCCAACAGAGCTATCTTGGGATAGGTCTTTTAATAAATTCTATTCACTATTATTTAAGCTGATGTATCCATTCCTATTATCCTTAAAAAATTGTATGTTTCATTTTCAAAAGCTTTCTCAAAAACACTGAAAACTAGGTATAAGGGTGTTAATAACATTTGGTGCATAAAGATCTTTAACAGGGCATCTAATAGGTGCATTATATTCACCAAACCAGTGGGTTAAGTTCATCTTCCTAGGAAAACGTTTCAACTCTGACAACATGCCCACTAAATCACCATTATTGTGGGGAACAAAGGTAAAACCTTTTTCAAAAAATCAAAATTAAGTTTAGGGATATCTAAACTACTATAATAAAAAATGTTGTAATCATGTAGTGTATGTAAAATACTATCATATTTAACCACAATATTGTGAGATTAAAAAGTTAATTCTTGAATCCTCTCTTTTTCTTGGACCCTCTGGTACCCCCTTGAATCCTGTAATCATATCTTGTATGATGAAGACTCCCAGGGTCTCTGGGACGGAGCAAAATTAAGTGGTTTCTTGACTTGAGCTAGTCTGTCTGATCTCCTCGGAGGTGAAAATGCATCCACTGATAAAAAAAGTTTCTATATTATCAGTGTTGCCAGGATATGAAACATGTATCCAATTAATTAATTAATTAAATTAATTTAAATCAATTACCTAAGCAACAAATACACCATCATACATAAAAACAAATTTGTAAACCATTCACGAATGTAAAAACTCCATATTTATGAAACTAAAAAGTTTAAAAATGAAAAATCATGCACAGTGGTAGAGTTTTTAGTAGAATCTAGAAGAGATGCTGCCATTAAAAAAGAATAATTAGTAGAGCATCTAAAGTATTGCATAACTATAAGAATCAATCAGAGGAAGTTAGAAAGGATTGGGAAGAGAGACTGGGTAAGCAAATCACAAAGAAACAATGGTAGAATATATATTATGTCTCCCAAATATGCAACAAAATCTAGAAGATTTAGGATTTTTGCTGGGAAATGTTTACATTGATATTTTTAACCTCAAGGAAACTCCAGAGAATTTTTCGTCGGGTATTTTCTGAGAGTGCAATGAATTGGTGAACTTTAAGGATTCCCTGTGGGATGCATTGTCAGAGATGCTGGGTGGGCAAATTGGTGTGATAAGGGAGACGATTTTTCTCAACTATGATACAGGATCGGAATTACCTAGACATGGTAAGTCTTTGCTGTATCTAATTATGGTGGTTTCTGAAAAAGCAATTACTAGAAAATAGAAATTAAAATCTAAACCAGCTATACTGAGATCTTTAGAAGAAGGTAGGACCAAACTACACAGGAAAAATGGGAATTGTGGGAACAATATATACAGGGGAGGAATGAGGTTTAAAAGAAGGCAAGACTTAAATGAGCTATGTAATGTTTGACTGAAAATGACTGGATAGATTATAAGTGATATATAATGTCTGCAACTGGGATTGCGTCAGAATGGTTTGTGATGTAAAATGCTTGCAACTAGGATTGTATCAGTGTGCTTTATTTTCATTCGATTGCTTATGTTGTAAGAGACAGTTTAATAAAGATGTTTCTTGTATAAAAAGGGGCAAGAATTTAATCATTTATATAATGTTGCTTAGGTTATATGATATATAGCAATATATGTGAAGCATAACATTTGTCAATTTTAACTTGTTAATACAGTTTGATTAATGTAAATGTGCCTATATCACAAGTGATAATTCAATAAAGGTGTTTAAAATATATATCTGATATCAATTTAAGTACACTGATAATAGACACATATTCGTTTAAGCCTGGTTTCACTGTGGCATTCAGATGTAACTGCCACACTAAGTCCCTATATTCTAGTAAAGTCTTCCAGTTGCCCCTTCCCCACCAGGATTGTTCATTACCATGTCAATAATCCCAAATTTAAATTACAGTTTTGAAAAAATGTACATAATTTGGTATGTTTATACAAAGCATTGTTTTCATTTTTCTTGGAACTATCACATAGGTGTTCATATATTCTTTTCTTCAATGGATGTTCTGTTTTCCTCACATAGAAACTGCCACAGCCCTGATGTGCACTTATATATATGACGTCCTTGGTAGAGCAATTAGCCCATATTCTTGTAACAAGGTTTTTGCCTCTGTATTTTACTGGGAAAGTATCACCCTCTAACACAAAATTGTAGTAGTTACACATACTACATTTCCATGTGCCAGGTTGTTTTGTACTTCCCTTTGTCCAGTCGTTATCCCTACACCATTCAAAATTGTCCTTCAAAATGTCCCCCCTCCCTTATAAACAAATTTAGGATGCTTACCTAAACATTTCATCAAACCAGAATCCTGTCTAAAAATATTCCACTTCTTTTTAATAATAGCTTTAATCATACTTGAATTAGTATTCTATTTTAATATCATAGCTTTTCTGTATTTCTTTGAGGGAGAATATTTCAAAATAGTTTTTTCAAAATTTAAATTTAAATTGGGATCATTGACAAGGTAGTGAACAATCCTAGGAGACAAATGAGAGACTTCACTAGAATATAAGGCGTTAGCCTGACAATTACATCTGACTGCCACAGTGAAGCCAGGCTTAAATTAATATGTGCCAATTATCAGTGTGCTTAAATTGACATCAGCTATTTTATAACTATTTTACAGATATACATGAGTTTTCACTTTTAAACTTTTTTTAGTTTCATAAATATGGAGTTTTTATATTCACAACTGATTTATAGATTTGTTTTTATGTATGATGGTGCAATTATTACTTGGATAATTGATTTAAATTACTTAATTGATTGGGTACACATTTTGATTGGTTATTCACTTGTACTTAATGTCACAACCTAGTGAATTCATGCTCTGATGAAGTCCTGTTTATTGGACAAAAGTGCTTAGCATGAGTGCTTCTATTAAAATTTCTTGAATTATTGATAGAGTGCTCCTTTTTAGCCTTCCTGTAACAATTCCAGTTTGGTTGCTGATCAGAGTTTATTGTTAACTTTAGCAACATCATTTTTGGTAACTAGATAGTTCTAATTGCTTTTACATACAATGAGCATTTTTTTCTTTTATCCTATAGCCTTTTTATATTTGGGTTCCACCAGAGACGTTCATTTTTAAATTTGACATTGTATTTAGTATGGAGGGGGCCAGATTGATCCATTTCCATCTGCATTTATTTATTTATTTATTTATTTACATTTTTTTTTTACCGGGATGGTCCACTGGGCCTTAGTGAACCCATTTTCAGTTGAGACCCGGGAAGAAAAGCTTTACAATCAACTATACAGTATACAATAAACAGTACTCGATATTCAATACAATATCCAATGTACAATGCAATACATGTAATACACAATACATACAATTGCCTAGATAATCCTAAGTTGCAGTATGCAACTGAGTGAGTGAATAGGTGAAAACTGTTGCACAGTCATTAGATTACAACACAAAAGGAAAGGTGATTCCACATTTATAATATTGCAAGACTGGATATTAAGCTGGATAATTAGGTTCATTCTAAGACAGCTGTGTACAAATCATTGCTCATTGTAAATCATCAGCTTGGAGTATTGGTAGAGCAGATATAGTGGGCAATATTAGAATTACAGTTGCCTAAGAGAGTAGGAGGAAGAAGAGTTGTAGCAGTGTGGTGGGTAGTGTTAAGCTCTGGCGAGTGCAGGTTTGGCACATATGCACTGCCATGGAGAGGAAAGGTGTTGTCTTAGGGATTTTTTAAACATGAAATTTGGCGATAAAGATTTTGCCTATGAAGACAGACCATTAGGTAGGAAGGGGATGTTGAATTTGGCATGATCGTCACTGGGTTTTGGTAGAACTGTCTGAACATAATTAGATTAGCTTGAAGATAATTCCCGAATACCACATTTTTGAGGATGCTTCTGACTTCTGTGTCATGTAAATATGACTAATTTATGGTCCAATAGTTACCACCATTAGGGAACAGAGTTGTCCCATACTGGTGAGAACCAAGTCTAGGGTTTTGTTGCCCCAATATTGGTTGTGGGCTATCTGGTCCATAGAGTCTGCATATATGAAATCCAGAAATCACTTGGCATACATGTTATGAGTTGTAGAAGTCTCCCAGTTGATGTAGGAGTAGTTGACCTCTAGAAGAATGGTGTTTGAATGCAAATGGACTCCATACTAGTCAAGTAACAAGTACTGGTCAAGGGGGACATAGAGATAGTCCTGTTGTTAGCTATAGATGTGGTAAATTGGACAGAGAGGTAATCTAAGTTGTTTTCTTGTCTAACAGGTCAGGGATAAAATGTTTTATGACTATAGAAACATTGTCACTTTATTGTCTTCATCTAGTTAAATAGGGCTTGAATGTGTGGTAGTCACTGAAACCTTGAACTGATGGGTAGCTCTCAATAATCTTCAGTGAGGTCTCTGTGACAATGCAAATATTGATGCACAGAGTAAGCAGTACCTGTACAGAGTGGCAATTTTTGATAAGGCTCCTGTCATTGAGCAGCAATACCTTTGTCATCTGAATTCTGTTTTGTTATGTTGGGAGCTTTTGAAGTCTGATATTGCCTAAAAAAGGGACTATGGGGATGTACAAGGTTTTTGCTGATATACAAAGGCCTTGGAAGATAGGTGCAGGCTATTCCTGGCAAAATAGTTTGGACTGTCTGCCATCTCCCTCCAGGCTGAAGTACACTGTACCCTCTTTGAATGAAATTAAGACAGTTGTTGAATTTGATAATCTTTTGTTTGTACTGTGCCATCTCCTTGATGAAGGTAAAATGCTACTCAAGGCAAGACTCATACCTGCTTTGGATAAATATTCAGCGAGCTCTATCACATCTCCCTTCATATAGCCAGAGAGGTACATCTCATGTCATTTATTCCCCTGTGTACTATGACTGTGCCGTATGTGCACTTCTGGTGCAAGGACTTGAGTACATGCATGATGTCAAGAATCCTAGATCCCTGATAGGCAACTGACTGTGAACCTCTCCTTGCACAGTCTAATGAGTGGTACATCAACGTATTTCACTACACATATGACTATGATGCTGGATTACGTGGAGGCTTGCCTTATGAGCTCTTGAGCTGAGACACTGAGTTATATATATGTGTTTTGCGGTGTGTGCTGCCTGAGGAGAGTATTTGTGAAGTTGTTGAGTGTGCCTTTTTTAGGTTACATTTAGGAGGCTATTGTGGTTTAAGTAGGGTACTTTTCAGAACCTCAGTATACGTAGTCTATATGTTTGGTCTTTATTATGTGTGATAGGTATAGTGTGGTGCTTTGTGTCACTAAACAATTGTTTCCTGTTAGTAGTGGATTATATCAGAGCTTTTCCTCTCATAACATTGTGTAACTACATCTGTCACACACTGAGTCAATTTTGTTGGCTGTCAGTAAACATGAGATTATTACTACAATGTCTTAGGATGCCTGTTTCAACCAGGCTGACTCCACTCACAGTAGGAAAGTGCAAATAAAAGGTTCCATTTGTTTACTAATGTTAGCTGTTGGGGGAGTGCACTAATGAGGAATGATCTGATTTTTTGGAGTGCTATCTTTCTAAAAGTAATAATCTAATTCAACACATGATGAGCAAAGCACCTCTGTGCAAACCAGGGGCACTTCACATAACTGTTGACTGTTTTGAACATTATGAATATCTAGAGTATGTTTTATAGGGAAACTTAAGTTCCTAATTGCCTGTGTGTATGCAGTGCTGTCTTTGCTGTGCATTGTAAACTGCCACTGCACAATATGCAACGTCATGGAAAATGCAACGAATGTGTACATGTAGGGAAACTAAAACAAATCAAAACAGCCCTCTGGTTAATAGTAGAACATCACATTCTCAGGGTCTTTTAGCAATCACAAGCTCAGATGTGACTGTGCTCTTCTGTAATCTTCCTACAGCTTAAAACTAAAGCTTTTCCAACTATTAATCACAGAAAAGCCAAACTAAGTCCAGATCTGAGAAATTAATTGTATAGCAATGCAGAATAATGCAAATAAATGCTATAAGTTACTTATCAGAGGTCAGATAGATTCACCAAATCATTGTATAACCAGTGCTGTGGTTGGCAAGAGTTGAGAAGCCAATCACCGTGAAAATGCAATAAACTCACACAGGCAAAGAAATAACAAAAAAAATGAAAACAGCAATACAGCTAAACGTAGAACAGCACACTTAGATTATTTTAGCAATCACAAGCTCAGAAATGACTTGGTTTCTCTCAACTCTCACTGCAGTTTAAAACCAAAGCTTTCCCATCTATAGATCATAAAAAAGACACTATGTGCAACTCTATGAAGGCAATGGTAGGAAGTGTTTAAACAACTCAAACCTGAAAAGAATAAAAAAATACCATCTACCAAAAAGACCAGATGGAAGCCAAAAATATAAACAGTGAAGCACTTTCACTTAAATATGAACAATAAGTTGAGACTTTCATTCTTAAAATTTCATAAGTTACTACTTAATAAAACACATAATGCAATTAAAATCTGATGAATATTGAAATAACCTAAAATCATTAATCAAATGTTTTGAGCTTTCAGAATACATTTAATATTCATGATTCCATTTAAAACAGGTGCTTTATCAGCCATCAAGCTATTTGCCACTTGATGTCTTTGCATTCTAAGGTGTTATAATTATTTAAAAACATCCTTTGGTCCATTGAATCTATAACAAAAAAGAAAATTTCTTAAAATTATTTGCATTTGTCAGATCTTTATTTCTGACTGATCATTCATGTGTTTGTAAATTCTCTGTGAGAGCATTCTAGTAATATTATGTGTTTATCTCATCTATCTATCTATAAAATGTCTCAGATTTCTGGCAATAACATGCTGAAGGCACATGTATTCTTGTGAGTTCAAAAGTCTTGCACCTATAGCATGTGTCAAATGTTTTTCAAATTGTTATAGATAGCTTTTCTTTTTTTTTTAAATAAATAAAAAAATGACATCAGGATGACATGGAAATAAATGGTTCCTCCCCGCATCACCCCCCTGAAATGCCTGTAAAGTTATTAACAAAGCATCCTATTATGCTTAAGGGACTGCTGGGAAACCTGACTGCAGACAAAGAAAGGATGCAAAAAAATGACAATCTGTAGAAAAAAGCCTCAGGAAAAATTATTCACTGTTACCACTTAAGGGAATTGCTGTCTTCCAATAACATGGAGGAGTTTCATAGACAGAAAGGCCTCAAGGAAAACAAGAAGGCTGTAACTGAACTGAAGGCATGCATGGTTTCCCCAACAAGAGAATATGTAGAATAGAAGCTGAGAAAAATACAATGCAGAGTCATAGCTAGCTCATCTAGTGTGTGTTACAGTTCCCTCATCTGGCTCCCTTCAAACTCCTCAATTTTAGATTAAGAAGCAAAAAAAAAATCCTGTGGTCCTGTTCTGATGTCACTAGTGCTCCTAGGAGCCAGCCAGAGCCTTTTTCTGCTTGCTTTTCCTACTTTTAAAACTATAGCAAACTGCTTGTCACAACTCATGCTACACAGGAAGTGCTAAAGAGCTTTAATTCTGCAGTCATGAACAATGGCGGTATGAAAATCCGTAACTGTTCCATATAACTGAATGTTCATAATGCTGGCAGAGGTGATAGCAACACATTTACTTGCTTCTGCTAGTGTTACGTATTTGTGAAATTGTGAACAGTGGGAACTGGGAAAATTGCCCTTTCTCCACAGCAGAGTGATCCCGGACATTGTAGACATAATTACCACGGGTTGTGGGGGGAGGGGCACAAGGAGACTCACTTCCTTGCAAGTGTTTTTTTTTTGGTATATTGTTTTTTGATCTTTTGGGATTGATGTTTAGCCTTTTCAGATTTGCATATTTAATATTTTGAAGTATATCTGAAAATTGTTATATGTGTTGGTATTCAGAGATGTCAGAAAAGAAATTAATACTGGTACTGCCGCGGTAGTGGTGCTGCGGTAGCGTTGTCGTCTCACAGTAAGACGCTGTCTGGTTCGATTCTCAGCTAGAGCGTCTTCTGCGTGGAGACATGCATGAATGGGCGTACCTTCGTTGAAGGTTGTGAGTCAGGCCTGGCAAGCCGGTACGTAAAAATCAACTGCCAATCATTAGCGGACCGGAGTTCTGCTGTGGCGACCCCTAAACAGGGAAAGCCGAAAGATACAAACAAACTGCATGACCAATTGATCGGTATCTCTTGATCACACCCACTAAGATCTTGCTCCCAGGGTGGCTGCCCCCTTCACTCCACCAATTAAAAATGCCTATAATAATAGAGAACTTAGATCACCATACCTGCAACAATAACCAGAGGAGGTAGAACCACTTAATATATTATATTTTTATTGACTCTTAAATGTAACTATTGGACCTTCTAATTATTTTGTAAAGCAGGCACATCATATCTGAGACCTAAGCAAACACTTCATTTTGTTATTAGAACTTTTAAACTGTCAGATAAACTTCATGAATTTTATTCTGCTGAAAAGCTTTCATAAAACAAACATCCACTTAAAGTAACAGAATATCAGCCTATTAATAACTTTCGGTGCATGGCTTCTTGTGGATATTTGTTTGACTCTGTTTACATATCAGCTAAATTCTGGGTTAAACTGTGTACATTTATTGTTTTATCTCCACTGCATATAGAATCTGCTGATAAAAAAAATAATTAATTTATTACCTGACCTGTTTAAAATAGTACAGTTTGCATAATATTGTTTTCTATGGGATTATTTTGTATAGTCCTGTTTTATTACTTTTGTGTAAAAGTTCTAACAACAGGCCTGATGAATAAAATTGATGTAATAGTGTCACTCTGTCTTTCCGACATCTTGGATGCACAGGCAAATTCAAAGAAAGTGTAGATAAGAGTAAATGGATGGATTTAAGGCTGTTTGGATAGACTCAGGTGCTTGGTCCATGAAAAGTTAGTTATTTCTTACAGTTGTTAGCATGATTTATTTATTTATTTAAGTTTGATGACTGGGGAAGTCCACTGGGCCATAAAGAGCCCCTTTTCAGTGGAGGCCTGGGAAGAAAAGCTCCAAGATATTACAAGTTACATGCTACAAAGAATACCAAGAATTATACAGAAATTTAAACATTTACAGGAGAATAATACAATTGTAATAAGCAATTAGAGAGTTAACATATTTAAAATGTAAGGTTACTAGACTTCTGCAGGTTAGGTAAGCTCAACATTTACAGAAGAGATTATGTCAATAAGCTTTTCGAGTTAACATTTAAACAATAGCTACTATCCATTTGTGGTTAGATGCACCATTTTCCACTGAAGAAGTACTAGACTATTTATTATTGAAAGTATAGTACATTAGATAACAGAGAGAGTTTCAGTCCCTGGTAGGGAGTGAGATTATTTTAGGTTGAGATGGGCAATAGAAGTGGTATTTGGTGATGATTTCAGTGCAAGGTAGAAAGGGAGGGGTTGAGAGGGGTTTATATTGGAAACCCACATGATAGAGGATGATGAGTGTCTGGCGCTATATGTTTTCTTGGTCACGTTTGGTGGCATGCATGAAATGCAGCATTTGAGCAGGTAACATGTCTGCCCTGTCATTTGATTCCAGCATTACTGAACAGTGGCCATTGCAGTGGTACTATACCTGTGTTGTTGGCAGTGTTCCCAATAGGAGCAATCTGTGACTATTGCAGTGACCACCCATTTCTGTTCTTGATGAACTATATGGTGGCTCAGGTGGTCTCCCCTTGATTTGGCATGCTATTCTTTCTGTTGCTCTGGGTCCACTCTTGATCTCATCTTAAATGCTCAGTTTACCTATTAATTTGTCCCTCTAGTATTGATATTCCCATGGTCCATTTGTTCCCTGCAGGGCAAGAGTTGAATGCTGGGAGTGATGCTGTCTTTCCCAAAGAATCATATTTTTCTTTTCTGGTCTTGATTTTTCACCTGAGCATATGAATAAACACTGGAAGCAGACAAGTAGTGGACCATATTATGAAGGGTATCATCCACCTCCACAAGTGACATAGCCTTCAGAATACTCTGCCATCCCTTGCAGTAAGTGACTCTGAATGACCCTGGTTCTCCATTGCTATTCTAGTACAGACTAGGCACCCTTGGCTTGCACAGCCAACTATTTTCCCTGAGACATGTGAACATGCCCTGCCTCATCAGCCCACCATCTGCTACCTCCTTCAGATCTCAGGCCACTGACTGAGTACATGGCTTTATCCCCCCATGAAGTTTCCTTTTGACTGAGCATACTATTTTAAGAGCAGTGCTTGGATGATTGGTACCATTTGCTAAAACATGTAACAATCTTGGAGTTCATTGGATGTATAAGCATTGTGGTATTAATGCATTCATTGAGGGCGTTTCCTTTTTTTTCTATATTGACCTGTATGGTGGTGTGTTCATTATGCTAAATGTTACTATGAAAAGATCTTGTAAATGACTTATGGCTGATTGCAACTGCTTGATGATGTTAACAGCTGAATGACTAACTTACACTGAAAACTTCTGCGGATTAACATGCCCTTCCCCATGCCAGAAAGGACCTGTCTGAAGGGTCAGCCTGATGAAGAGGTGCAAATAGGGGCCAATGCAGTATGTAGGATACAATGCAAAGCTAGTAGTACCTTTTGTGTGCTTTTACATGTGCAAGGCATACACAACACATGCTACCTAGGCACAAGAACATACTGACGTCTAATGTCATCTTTTCCTTTTTGTGTACTTAATAGGTTGCACACATAACTTCTCCAAGTACATTGAAGTTTGCAATGGCAAAGTGGTCACACACTGCATTTATAGCGTCTGAAGCAGGTCCTGTTTCTATGCTAATATGCATGCCTCCTTTTAGAGAGCTCATGTATTGTGGGTTTATAAAATTTTGTAAAGTTGAATCGTATGCCCATGCTAGCTGCAAAATGTAGAGATCTGGGGGACCTGTTAACTTTGCCAGCATTTTGGGACCACTTTAAATATTCTAGTGATGCCCTAACATGCCATTATGGGTGATGGCAATTTCTTTAGTCTTTCCGTCACTTAATATCACCAGGTATGTCTTTATCTCAAAATAACTAGAGTATTTATACAGTATATTAAGGCTCTCCTAACATTGAGGTCACTAGATATATAGCGTTCAGTATTTGGTTCTGTCTGTGAAACACACAATTTTTTTTGTTTTCAGTAGTTTTACTGCCTTATATAAATTTTCTATGGCATATTGTGATAAAGGGTGGTGGATCCTGAGGATGTCAGTTGAATGACTAAAGTAGTGTGTTCTGCTTGACCTTCTCTTTCTACTTTAATTTCTTTACCAACTACTAGAGAGTGGTAAGTACATCAGATACACAAGTGGATGTCGGGTCTCTTACTTTATTTTTTACACTGTTCTAATGTAAAGTCGTCTTTGTTACTAAAAAAAAAAAATATGAGGTTACTATTTACTTGGGCACTGAAGTTCCTCGGATTTATTTTATGCAAATAGCTAACTAAATAGATACATCAATAAATAACTAATCCCTTAATTGGCATTAGGGCTAACAAGTTAAGATTTAAAGGCATGAAATCAGTGTGGTGTTCTTCTAATACTGCCTACAATGTGGGTGTGACTAGATGATCAGTCTGAAGACCTTGCACAAAGGTGGAGTGTGCACCGATCCAGGAAATTATAGACCCATCAGCCTAACTAGGCTGATCTGTAAGGCCATGGAGCAGATAATCATGGACTTCATTAACAAGGACACTGGCAACCTCCAAACACTCGATCTCACACAGTTTGGTTTTGTCAAGGGAAGATCATGCCTGCTAAATTTGGTTGATTTCTTTTGAGACAGTCACCAAAGCCATGGACGAGGGGAAGACGGTGCACAGTGCCCACCTTGACTTGGCCAAAGCCTTTAGTATTATTCCCCACTCAGGTGTAATAACTAGGCATCAATCCATATTTTACCACATGGGTAGAAAACTGGTTCACTGACAGAACCCACCTAGTCAAAATAGGGGAAGCCACCTCAAGCAGTGAAACAGTAATGAGTGATGTACCCCTGGGATTAGTCTTGGGAGCCTTTGTTGTTTGGGATATACTTTTTCTGAGGTGCAGGCCAAAACCAGTGGGATATGGCTGACCAAAGATGCAGATGACTGCAAGCTGGGTGCTGTCATCAATTCCCCTGGACGTCCTCCAAGAGAGTCTCACCCAAACAAATGACTGGTGCCAGAAACATATCCTCAAACTGAATGCCAAAAAATGCATCATTATCATCATCATCCCGTTTGGGGATAGTGACGTCCCACAAACTGTCACATTAATAACAAGGTCCTAAGCATGAAATCAGTCTTGAGGGACTTGGGCACCCAGGTTGATACCAAACTGACTTTTGACCACCATGTTGCCTCCATTGTATGGAAAGCTTTCTACGTGGCCCACCTCATTAGTAAGGGTATCTCATCCAGGGACAAGGTGTTCATAACATCCCTGTATTCTTCCCTTATAAGACCTATTATTGAGTACTGTTTTGGCATGTACCTCACAAAGCACATGCAGCAGCTGGATGGACTACAGAGGTTCCTCACCAGGAGAATCCAGGGCCTCAAATATCTACCCTACACATATAGGTTAAAGGGCCCTGTCCCTGTACTCAGTCTCCTACAGACTCCTCAGAGGTGACCTCTGTCTGAAATACAAAGCAATCTCAGATCCCGCATTGATGGGACTGCTGCATATCTGCAAGTCAAACTCCACTCGAGTAACCCACACGCATGACCTCAACCTGGTCTGTGACATCAGTAGGACTTGTTGGTGGGACAGATTTGTGTCCCAGAGACTCCCGGTTCTGTGGAGCAGACTCTCATTCTACATCAAGCAGAGTACCTCATTAACCCTTTTTAAATGCAACCTGGATAACTGGATGGTGAACAGAAAATACACCCATGGGATTACACCTGTGTCCCTACTGGACTGCGGCATTGGCTGCTGACTTGTAATTCTTGGCTAGGCTTGTAAGGGCATCAGGGCCAATAGCTTAGTAACTTCCTATGATCCTATGTAATATTTCTAGGCTGTCTAGATGGTACAAGGTGTATTAAACCTGCCTTGGAAGACAACGAGGGAAAAAGGTGTGTGGTACATTGTGAAATGTATTTTAGATCTATGACAAGAAGGCCAAACAAACAAAAAAGCAGTATACATCCACATCGCTAACAAAAAATTACTTCTGTGCTCCTATAAAACTAAAGCTACATTTTCCAGAGAACAACAAAAAATGCCAGATTCCTCAACTCTTTATAAATTACTGATCTGAACAATGAGACCTCTGAATGTGTTGTTGTTGTTTGTCTTTTGGCTTTTCCCGGTTAGGGGTCACCACAGCAGAACTCCAGTCCGCTAATGATTGGCAGTAGATTTTCACGAATGCCGAGATGCTAGCTCGATGTCCAACCTTCAACGAAGGCATGTCCATTTACGCATGTCTTTCGAATGCCCATTCAACCGCGGGGAGGACATGCAGACTCCACACAGAAGGCACTCCCCACACTTCAGCCGAGAATCGAACGGCAGAACCTCTTGCTGTGAGGCAACAACTCTGAATGTGTATTCTGCTTTAAATATCTTGGTATCTGTCTCAACCAGACCTTACATTTTCATCTTCATCTGGACAAAACTAGGAACAAAAGAAACTATGTATTATTCTGGGCTAAAAAATCTGCATTTTATCGTTGTCTGCAACTGTAAGGAATACTACTTGTACTACTAGAAAATGGCCTCCCTTAATTGATGCTGCTTCTAAAAGAAACATAAAGTATTTAGACCATCTCAAACAACATATATATATATATATATATATATATATATATATATATATATATATATAAAGAATATATATATATATATATATATATATATATATATATATATATATATATATATATGGGTCTACTACTAATTACCGACACGACGATTCCCCGACAGAAAACTCCCCAACGCCAGATGACCGACATCACACAAACCCGACAACGCAAAACACCGAACACCATTACACCGAACACCATTACACCGACACACGGAACGTAAACAACACGCGACACTACATAGCATACACACTAGCCCTGACCCAAACCCTAACCCTAAGGTCCGACACTATCGCACACTTCACCTACCTGCACCCTAACCCTAACTCACTTAACCCACCCCTAGCCCAAGCTCCGACACTAACGCACACATCACCTACCTGCACCCTAACCCTAACTCACTTAACCCACCCCCAGCCCAAGCTCCGACACTAACGCACACATCACCTACCTGCACCCTAACCCTAACTCACTTAACCCACCCCTAGCCCAAGCTCCGACATTAACGCACACTTCACCTACCTGCACCCTAACCCTAACTCACTTAACCCGTCCCTAAACTACAGTCCCTCACTAGCACACACTTACCTTACCCGAACCATACCTCCGACACGAACACACACTCACCTTTCCCACAGCCTAACCCGACATCCCACAATCTCGAGCACTTACCTGACCGCTCCTAACTCCGTCACCATCGCACACTTACCGCGTCGCGATCGCACATTCCCTTGTCGGTCTTTCCGCTGTCGGCAAATCACCCTGTCGGTACACTTGCCTGTCGGTCATCTGGCGTCGGGGAGTTTTCTGTCGGGAAATCGTCGTTTCGGGCATTAGTAGTAGACCCATATATATATATATATTATATTTGGACATGAAAGAAGAATCACTTCACTTTGTGTAGCAGCTTTGAAATCTTTTAATCCAGCAGTTTAAATATTTTAATCCAGCAGTAAAAAAATGTCCACCAAGACAACAGTATAAGAAAACTTGAAACAAATTTAAAATAAAATGGAACACTTGCATTTAAGCGCTTTCTTTCATTATCAAGTTCATTTTAAAGTTATTTAACAGTCTGACGTCTTCAGAAATACAAAGGTTATCAACTGAAGACAGTTTAAATACAAGCTGCTATAATTAATTCTTTATGCAAAAAAGGGGAAGGGAAAGAATTCTGACTAACGAATCCAATTAAGGATGCATTTTACATTAAGATTACCATTAAGCGTAGGGGGTATATCAGCTTGCAGTTTAACCTACCATCTAAGCTCCTTAACTTCTAGCTGGGGGTTCCCATCCTCGTAGATCAAGGGAACACTGTCTAACACTAGAAATTTACAAGTGGAGCAGGAAGGGTTGGTTAGCTTGTGTTGAGCAAGAGCATTCTTTTCATCCCCTTTTCTTATGGCCTGGTAATGCTCCTTGATTCGATCGCTGAGCTTCCTAATAGTTTTGCCAACACAGAACACCCCACAGTCACTGCAAACAGCAAGGTATACTATGCAAGTTGAATTACAATCAAATGTGTCTGAAAAATGAATTACTTGTCTAGGAGTGTGTAAGGTGAAATAGTCCCCACTTGCAATGTACTGGCAGCAAACACATTTCCCACAACAAAACATACCAACTGAAGGAGGAAGTGTGGTTAAATTTCTCTGACCAGCTAGATCAAATACTGATTTGAGAGACTGGGATCTTTTGTAACTGAAAGATGGAGCGGGATGTACTGCCTTGCCTATCCCTTGGCAACTGGAGATAATATGCCAGTTCCTAGCAACTATGTCCTGAATAGATTCTGCATCAACTGAAACTGGAAGAGGAAAATGCAGGCTGTCATTGGAGGATGGGACTGGGTTTGGGCAAAAGGCTTGACAAAATAGGGGGTATTTGTTGTGTCTATTCACTGCAACCTCCTCCAACATGGTGTCCACTAAGTGTGCTGGGTAGTGTTTGCCTGTAAATAACTGTTTAAGAAAGAGGCTTTCTTTTATGAAACTTTCATCTTCACTCACAATGCGGCTAAGGCATACGGATTGCCCCTTGACTATGTTATTTTTATAAAAAAAGGGGTGTTGGCTGCCAAAATCCAAATAGTTATTGCAGAAGGTACTTTTTTTGTGGATGATCAAAGAAAACTTGTTAGTTTGGGGGTCAATGGAGAGGGTCACTTTTAAGAAGTGGACAGTTTCTCCTTTACCTGAAAGGCTAAAGTCTTAAAAATGAATACTGCTGTTAACATTGTCTAAGAACACATCAAGCTCACCTGGGGGTCCCTGTCCAAAGGAAAAAGATGTCATCTATATAATGTTTATATGGAGAGACATACTTGAAGCCATCTAGTTTGGTAGGCACATCGGCTTCCAAGGAACTCAAAACTCGGTTGGCATAGGAAGGGGCCATCTTTGTCCCCATAGCTACTCCCTGTACTTGCTGGTAGATAGTACTGTTGAAAGAAAATACATTTTTTCCAACACTAATTTCAAAAGAGCTAAAAAAACTGTGACTCTATGAGGGGGTATTAGTGTGCTTGGCAAAGTAATCTCCCACCATAAGTAAGCCCCTTTGATGCAGGATGCTGGAATAGAAGGCCACAATGTCCAGGATGACCAATGTACAGTGACCAGTCAAAGGAGGGCAATTATGGACCTGATTCAAGAATTCCCAGAAATCTTTTAAGTAGAACTGGGAGGACTGAACTAGCAGGTTTAGGAAAAAACCTAAAAGAGCTGATATTTATTCAGTCTTGGTCTTACTTGATGCCACAATATGCCTAAGAGGAGGATTTTTTTTATCTTTATGTGTTTTGGGGATCCCAAACATCCTACTCACTAACGGGGACTTCACCTCCATAAATTCTAACTCACAGTCTGAAATAAGCTCTTTATGATGGAGCTTGGTAAGAGTGTGGTCAATCCTACAAAAGCTTTCCATGACAAAATCAGAGGAAATAGTTTTATAGATGTCAATGTTGGAAAGGACTTCTTCCATTTTGCTAACATAAGACCGGTTGTCCATAATGACTAAACCTGTTCCCTTGTCTGCCTTCATAACCCTGATGTCTGGATTAGCTTGAGGGCTGTCTTTTCTTTAACAGAAAGGTTACATCTTTCAGTGGGTGGCTTTTTTTCAAGGGCTGCTCTTACTTCTTGCTCACACACTTTAGAAAAAAATATTTAATGTGGGATTAAGGCGGGGGTTTGAAAGTGCTTCTTCTTCTAGGGGAAATTGTCACCACTATCATTAGAATCATAATCCAAACTGTCAGGAAAAGGGAAGGAACAGGAGTCAGTTGAAGTAACAACCTGGTCTCGCTGAGGGCCTGCACCTAGTGTGGAAAAAACATTTGTGTTAAAAACATCATCATCAGCTCATGTAACAACAGATTGACTAAAACATACATTATTATTTTAATGCCTTGTTTTAAATTAATCTTTCTACAATAAAGCTTTAAATCTAGCACATTAGTCACTGAAGCCCTCTGTGAGGGAATAAAGTTCAGTCTCTTTCACAAAACTGCTAAACTGTCACCATCCAACACCAAATCCGTAAGGTTGAAAATGTCAAGGGTAGGAGAGGGAACAGGAGAGCAGGAAACCATTACCATCATCTCAGTCTTAGGGGTCTCCCTCTGTTTCTCCCTCTCACCCTCACTGTTTCTGTCCCCTTCCCTCATCGTCTCTGGACCTGGGGATAAAAAATGGTCTGATGTAGTGAAAGGGTTGGAATCCAAACTCACTTTGGATGCTTGTACCAGTTCTCTAGGAGGCAGAATATTAATGCCCACTGGACTAGCTGAGGTATTGCTAAGAACAGTACCTGCAGATTGATTCTCCTCAGAAACAAGTCTTCATTGCAGGTCTCTTGGAAGGTGAAACATTACTTCTTGAAGCCACTTGAGGAGTGAAACAAGCTGGGAAAGCGCTATGCTTCTTAAACTATGAAAAAACCTTTGGTTTGGATTGCAAGGGTTTTAATGGGTATGCAGCATTCCTTCTATATTGGTCTAAGTCCCTGGACACCTTTTTTGACTTTCTCCAGACAAGTGTAGCCACTTGTTTGGAGACTTTAGCTTCTATGCCAGTCCATTCATTTTTAACCATGTGGAAAAATGAGTGAGACAGGATGGTATCATTTAACAATCTTATCTCATCACTTAGTGCCTCAGGTCTCTTTTGATTGTAGTCGATAAGCACTTCAAGCACTTTAATTCCTGCCTTATTAAAAATCTCACAAAGCGACTGATATATTTCACTGTTAACATCAATTCCATTGAGAAATTTACTGAACCTAAGGCCTTACGATGCAATCTCCTGTTTTACACAGCTGGTAAGATAAAATATATCGTATTCAATGCTTTTGTATTTTGAAACCAGCTTTTCTAGTTTAAAAATTAAATGTCTGCAATTAGCTTGGGTAGCAATTCTTGGTTCAGATATCATACTGTTGTCAGGACTAAAAGCGAAAGTTCCAGCAGCTGTACAGTCAGTGAATGGATTGACTGTATTAGGCGCCAAAATTATTTCAAGAATACCCTTGGTATCTGTATTTTTTAACAGCTGCTGCTGTGTAGTGCTGCTGGATGAACTAAGTGGTGCTCTTCGCTGGAAACCTTGTGAGTACTCCATCTCCTGAATAAATCTTGAGTTCTTTCAACTGCTTCATTGAAAGAATATAGAGCCAGTGCCATTTCTGTTGGATGCCATGAGTAGAAAGTTCAAGGAGAGCCTGAATATCATCAGTGAGTTGACTCAGAACAGATCCTTTCATATCCTGACAGAAATAAATACTAAAAGAACTGTAAACTGTCAAAAAGTTGTCCAAACACTTATAAATCCATAAAACTTTTTGGACATGAAAGAAGAATCACTTCACTTCATGTAGTAGCTTTGAAATCTTTTAATCCAGCAGTTGAAATCTTTTAATCCAGCAGTAAAAATACGTCTACCAAGACAACAGTATAAGAAAACTTGAAATAAATTTGAAATAAAATAGAACACTTGTATTTAAGAGCTTTTGTTCATTATCAAGTTCATTTTAAAGTTATTTAACAGTCAAACTTCTTCAGAAATACAAAGGTTATCAATGAACACTATTTAAATAAAAGCTGCTGCATAATTAATTCTTTATGCAAAGAAGGGGAGGGGAAACAATTCTGACTAACAAATCCACTTAAGGATGCATTTTACATTAAGATTACCATTAAGCCCAGGGGGCGTGTCAGCTTGCAGTTTAACCTGCCATCTAAGCTCCTTAACTTCTAGCTGGGGGCTCCCATCTTCGTAGATCAAGGAAACACTGTCTAACACTAGAAATTTAAAAGTGGAGCAGGAAGGGCTGATTAGCATTTCTTTAGCTAGAGCATTTTTTTCATCACCTTTTCTTATGGCCTGGTAATGCTCCTTGATTCGATCGCTGAGCTTCCTAATAGTTTTGCCAACAAAGAACTCCCCACAGTGACTGCAAACAGCAAGGTATACTATGGAAGTTGAATTACAATCAAATGTGTCTGAAAAATGAATTACTCTTCTAGGAGTGTGTAAAGTGAAACAGTCTCCACTTGCAATGTACTGGCAGCAAACACATTTCCCATAACAAAACATGACAAGTATATAAATATATATATATATATATATATATATATATATATATATATATATGTATGTATATATGTATATATACATATACATATACATTAATTACCCTTTTACATAGCTAGGAGCATCACTGCCTAATAACAAGTAAAGCTAAATGATTGTTGTCAAATAAGAAAATGAACTTTTATTTGGCTCTCCACTATTTAAATTTTTACAAACATTTTACTTCCATTCTTTGGCAACTAAATTTATATCGAGAAACCTCTGTTATAACACCAGAAGCCATAATCCTCCAGAAATCTTCTATAGTCTCCTCAAACCAGGCTTCAGTGTACAGTTTCTAAATTCTGGGCACAAAGCTCTTGGAATCATTCCAGTCTTATATCATATAAACTAATTCTTACTCAAAACTCAGAGATAAACTAAGATTTCACCTTCCTAGGCAAGCTAAATGTAACTGCCTTATCTCAGTTAATATAACCTAACTTTGGCCTTCTTTTCTTGTTCTGTCTTCCTCTGCCATTATCTTTATCCATTAAAATTTGAACTTTAGGTGGATCCATTTACGTTTCCCTTGATGGCCCTAACTTACTTCCCTCCCCCTTTTTTTAGGAAAGTGGAAATAAAAAGATAAATACACTTTTTTACCTTAACCATATAAAAGCATATTTCTGGACTTCTGTTTATCAATTGACTTTCATATATTAACAATTATTTTATGCATTTATTTATTTATTTATTTAATTTATATTTGTTTACCTGGAAAGTCCAACAGGACAAAATGTCCTTTTTCAGCGGAGACCCGGGGAGAAAAGCTCCACATTTATAAATAACAGTATCAGAGGAATATACAACATGCAGAAACAAATGTGGATTCAATCTCAGATACAAGCACAAAATGAAAAGATACATGTTACATATTTCACTAATACAATCATATAGTCTAGGCAGGAATAAAAACAATACCAGCAGTGTGACTGAAGGTAAAAAAAACAACCAAGTTAAGTATATATATATATATATATATATATATATATATATATATATATATGCTTAGTAGGGTATACTATTCAAACAGAAATAACTGGTTGTGTTCTTTTAGCTGCTTTAAGTCATCTGTTTCCTAACCAGGTTTGTGCAAGAGCAGGTCCAGGATTCAGATAGGTGGGATTTGAGAAAGTTTCTTAAAGTCGGAAGTGTTAGTAGTTGTTCTGATATTTAATGGCAGGAAATTCCAAGTTTTGTTTATGCACTTTGAGTAATTTGAAACTCCAGCTGCATTGTTAGGTCTGGATATATTTAAGCAGGATTTGTTAGTAGAATGCAATACCCTGTTATTAGAGTAGTGTATTAGTAGATTTTGAAGCACTGGTGTTTTTTTCTGGCTGATTAAGTATTCAATAGGCGAAGGTGAGATGATTATAAACAAGCAGATTTGGTAGTTCAAGTCAAGATAGTTGTTTTAAAGACAAACAATGATGGGATCTGAAATTTGGATTCTGTAGCAAACTTTGCCATTTTATTATAGCAAATTTTGAGTTTTCCTACGTCAGACTTCTTAATATTTCAAATAAGAGAATTTGTGAGCCATATATTACTGTAGAGATAAGATGGATTCTTGCTATAGTGGCCTTTGAAGATTTGTTTAGAAAGTCTGGATTTCTGTAGAGGGTTCCTATTTTTTTCTGAACTTTTTTTTATTGTCTGTGATTTGTGTATACTGAATTTCATATTATGGTCAATGACCGCTACAAGTAAGTTTGCTTGGAAAACTGGAAAAATAATTGTATGGTTTGATGATGATATACTGAATGGTGGATGGGGGTCTCCAGTTGTAGCTGGATAGAAGAGCATGAGTTTTGCTTTGTTACGGTTAAGTATGTGCACTGTTTAGCTAAGATTCTACTGCACTAAATGACTGCTAGGTAAATTTTGGGGAGTTTTTGTAGTGTCGGGGCGGCACAAATCAGGGTGGAATCATCCGCATATCGAACAATGGAGGGAAGTGAAGTGGCAGTTAGTAAAGATAATAAAAGGAGATGACCCAGAATAGATCCCTGTGATATTTCCAAGGTTATACTGTAGCCATTAGTGAACAGAGATTCTGTTACCATTTTACAGCTTGCTGGTGACTAGTTAGATATTGCTGGAACCAAGTAAGTGCAAAATGGCAAAATTTAAATTCTGATGGTGTAGTTCAGAGTTTAAGAATGAGTCAGTATCAAAAGCTTTGGAAAGATCAAAAAAGATGAAGAAAACAAAACTGCATTCATTGCGCTGATGGTTAATAATGTTAGTAAAGTTAACAAGGGCAGTTTTGGTAATATGATTAGGATGGAAACCATGCTGAGTGTTAGATAGAAAATTGTTGGTTGCTAGATAGTTTAAGATTTGTGAATGGATGCATCTCTCAAGTATTTTTGGTAATGGTGAAGGTATAGCTATTGGCTAGTAATCTGATAATTCTGTCGAGTTTCCACCTTTATGTAGAGGGATGATATATGATACTTTCCACATTTTAAGGACTTCTTGTTCTGAAATGGATTGATTTATTAATATGGATACTGGATAGGATATCACTTCTGCAGCAAATTTTAGATATTTGGCAGGTAGATAGTCGGCAGCAAGTGTAGTAGGTTTAAGACTTTTGAGATATATAACTGGTATTTATTGGGACAGGTTGGAAAGAGATGTTATTGGGATGAAGTATGGATACTATGTGAGTCTGGGTAGGGGAAGAGCAATTATTGTTTGTGAGGGCTAGTATGGATCCAATGAAATATCTGTTAAATTGTAAGGCTATGCTGTCTTTAGTATTGGTAAGTGTTGGGGATGGAGTATTAGTTTGACCTGGCTGTATGATTTTTTTTTATGGCAACCCAGAAAATCTGTAGGTTTCTTTCATTTTTTTGATTGGATACTGCTATAGTAATTTATTTTGTCCTGCCTAATATGCTTTTTAGATCTATTTTGTAGTTCTAGATATTTTTGTTTGTTAGTTGCAGTTTTGTCATTGAGCCATTTCTCTCAGGCCTTATCTCTAGTTTTAACAGAGATCTTGTTTGTTTGATTAGCCAGGGGACATAATTGGATTTTATTCTTATTGTTCTGGTGGGGGGGGGGCAGGACGTTTAGGATATTGAGGGAGGTTGAGTCAAAATATTCAACTGCAGTATCTAAACTGAGATCTTTGAGTGGTGCTCAGTTGCCTTTTTTTAACTAGTTATGAAGCCGTTGGGGATACATTTTTTCTTATCTCAGATTTGGTGATAGGTGGTAGGTTTTTGTGGATTTTTTAGTGTCGGAGAATGTAAGTTGGTATATCATCATTGATGCTGTCTGGGAGACATCTAAAGTAGAGGGATGAATTTGGCCTTTTTGTCCAAGATTGAATGTTTGCTTGATGTTTTGTCTACTCTAGTACATGTCTGGATTGTCTGTGAGAAACCATGTAGGTTAATATGGACAGTGGTATTTTGAGAGCTACAGGAGAGCCAGTCCATATTAAAGTCACCCATTATAATTGTTTCCTGTGGGAGAGATGTTGTAGTCTAACTTAAGATGTTTCTTAGAGTACTCAGATTGTTCCCAGGTGGTATTTAGGCTCCCACTACATTCAGATGTTTCTTTGTATTATTTTTTTATTTTTTATTTTTCATTTATTGACTGGGAAAGTCTGACTAGGTTCAATAGAACCTATTTTCAGAGGAGGCCCAGGGAGAAATGCTCCAGACGCATGTCTTTAGAATGTGGGAGGAAACCGGAGTACCCAGAGGAAACCCATGTGAATGCAGGGAGAACATACAAACTCCACAAAGAAGGCACCCCAGCCAAGAATTGAACCAGAGAATCTCTTGCTGTGAGGTGAGAATGCTAACCACTGTACCACTGTGCCGCCCAAATAAACAGCCTCTGCAAGTCTCGAACCCAGGACCCTGTACACTATAGTCACAGTAGTTAACCACTAAGCCATCATAGCAATGAATTGCTAGTTTAGTAAACAGTATTTCAATGTTGTAAAAGATTGGGATGGTTAGGCCCTGAAGTTTCTAAACTGAGATTGTTTTTGTATAGAAAGGCGATACCACCACCTCTTTTCTGTTGTCTATCTAGCCTATGTATATCGTATCTTAAGGGAAGTATTTTGTTGCTAGAGATGTCTGGTTTTAACCAGGTTTCTGTTATAAGAGCTATATCTGGAGTATACAGAGCAAGGATGGCATGTAAATCTTGAATTTTGTTCATGACACTTCTGAGATTTATATTAAGTAGTAGAATTCAGTACCTGTTCTAGGGAGAGTTAGTAGTTGTTGGGAGCTAGGGTGTGATGTAAAGATATAGATGGGTTGGATTGGTTTGGGGCCAGGGTTTGGGTGAATCTCCCCACTACGTATGCGCTGTGATGCAATGTGAACTACAAATTTTATTTTTTTTTTATAAAAACATATCATATTTCTGTGTAACATTAGGATAAGACTGTTGTGTGAGTAAGGTAAATCGTACATGGTTTATAGGTTCATAGGTTGGTACTAGGCTATCGGCCCTAGAGCCTATACAAACCTAGCCATAACAATTCCCTGGATATTTCTTCCCACAATATTTACTTCCCTGGACCCCTGTTTGTTTCCTTGGACCCTTATGTTTGTGGGATTATTGTTGTGGGACAGTTGGTACTATTATTAAATTTGTATGCTTTAATTGTAGTGGGTCTGGGAAGGAGGTAGTGGACATAGATTGTGTGTTAAGTTCTGGATGATAAGAGGCTATGTGAGCCATAACAGGCAGAAGTAGCAGGATCGATGACTATAAAGTTACCATATTGCTTACTACTCATGTTTCTGATCTGTCTAAGTTAAAGTAATACTGTTATGGGTGGGTAGGAATAATTATTAGTTCTAACTGAGTTATCATATGTGGAGGATTTAAAACTAGTATTTTGTCTGGTTATGACTTATTACATTAAATGTGTAAGCAGCAGATAGTTAAGAGGACTGTGATATATGGGAGTTAGTACAATGCAATGTAATTGCATAACTGGAATGATATAAATATGGATTTTTCTCTGTTGTGATTAGATTACTTTATTTAGGGGGAGTGGACAATTGGAAATTAGTTTAAACATAGTAGGGGTGGATGGGAAGTGGAGGTAGGATAGGGGAGCAGGGAGTGCCCCAGCGAAGCAAAGGAGAATAGAGTGGGTAGAGCCAGCCAGTGTGCTTTGGACCAGAAAAAAAAACAAATAACAACATGGTCTGGTTTGAAGGTAGGTAGGAAATTAAACATTCTGTAGTCCCTTGGTAATTTTTATTTTTAAAGCAGTAGTTTTTACTTATTTGTAAACAACACACTTGGGAAATTGTAACATAGTGCATTACTCACAAAACAGCTATAGGGTAATTTTTCTTAATATTATGCACTAGCAACAGCCATAAGGAGAAAAACTACATCTCTAGGTAATTAAGCTATTTTGCCCAATAACAACTAAGGTTAGTAAAATACAACTATAGGTAATTTTACTTACTGCTTTACTAGCAACAGCTATAGGTAATTATGTTTACTATTTTAACCAACAACAACTAAGGGAGAAAAATAGGGGTCTATATTACCAGAGCAAAACTCCTTTTGAGTGAATACCAAAACACTGACATGAATTGCGTGAACCGCAAAAATACCGAACGCACTAAACCGCAAAATTTTGAATCTTGAACTGTCATAGTCGGCCAACCCCACCACCCGCTACATATTACCTACCCAAACAAAATAAATAAACCACATGCATACCCTAACCAAACCCTACTTCTACCCTAAAGTAAAGCACCAAAACCCTACTTCTAACCCTACACTAAACCGCACATACACAACTATCTATGCACTATCCTTAACCCCTCCCTAACCCTAAGGTCCATAACTACTGCACATTTCCCCTATGAAAATATACACAAACAAAATAAATAATCCACATATATACATTTACCAAAACCCTACTCCTAACCATACACTAAATCTTACATACATAAACTATCTATGCACTTACCTTAACCCGCACCCTAACCCTAAGGTCCGTAACTATCGCACACTTACCTTATGGAGCTGTACCACAGATGGGCCAACCATGGTAATTCGACATTTCCAAATTCACGGTTTTGGACGTTTGCTGTAATGCCAGTTCACGCAATATATGTCAATGTTTAAGGATTTGCATAAATGGACTTTCGCTCTCGTAATAGGGAACCAAAAATTAAAGCTATAGGTAATGTTGCTTACTGTTTTACTAGCAGCAACTATAAGGAGAAAAACTACAGCTATAGGTAACTAAACTTACTAATTTGCCAAACAACAACTAAGGGGAGAAGAAATACAGCTATAGGTAATTTTGCTTACTGTTTTAGCCAACAACAACTAAGGGGAGAAAAATACAAGATGATGCTTGAATATTGTCCTCGGTGGTGTGCTCTCCAAATTCCCTAACAACAAGCAAGTTACTTAATCAGAGTCCCGACCGTGGTCTATTTTCTGATGCTATAAGTTTCTTTCTTCCAGCACTTTGCAGTTCCTGGTCACTTGAGTGAGTTCACCCAGCGCAGTTAAAAGAAATTACAGCTGAAATACTGGATATTTTCAGAGATAGTTGCTAGGGTTAGTGTAATGTAAAGAAAAGGTATGGCTGTAACTAACTCCAGTGAGGTGGGACTATATTATGGTAGGTCAATGACCATTTATCTGTGATCAAAAATAGACAGGATTAGTCACTTTCATCTACAGTCTTTAGTATAGGATTAGTCACTTTCATCTACAGTCTTTAGTAGAGGATTAGTCACTATTATATACAGGCTTTAGTACTCACTCATTCAAGAAACTTTATTGGTTATATACACATCAGATATTTGATTACAATCAACAGGACCAGCCTTAGATGAAATAAAGTCTTACAAAATGGACTCCATGGTAGTTTCCCCATGCACACATTCTCCTTCCATCCTATGTGTCCCCATTTTCTCCATCATGGCCCCACACTATCCAGAGAGATTACTTTACTTTTGTTTCTCTACACCTCTTTCACCTTACTATTCAGCTTTTCCCCATTCTTTGAACACAGAAACACATCAACTGGTCAATATTGCACTGCAAAACTGTGGGAGAAGGATCTGAATTAAGCTATAAGGCCCTGAGATTGTAGTGTATCTTTAGAACTTTTTACATTTTGATCCAATGATGACCTGAAGAAAAATCATGAGCAAAGAAAAAAATTCAGCCTTATTTTCCATTTAATAAATATATTGTGTCCAAAACAAAAGCTGTCAAAACAGCAGTTCTCAATGAACTAAGATGGCAAATTGCTGCAAAAATACATAAACCATATCTGGGGTCAGCTGACTCACCCATAATCCCAAAAGGAAGCCACCTGTTGTGTACACCTCTGATGTTAGACTGTGATAAAAGTGCAAGAAGAAATGGCCACAGTGGCAACTTTTAACTTTCCTTTGTCAGACACACATACACACACACACACACACACACACACACACACACACACACACACACACACACACACACACACAATACTGTATGTAACACTGGATCCCCTTCAGAAGCTCAACATTTCAAAAACTTCAAAAGGCCAGGATCATAAGATCAAAGTTTTGAAACTTCAAACGTTTTGAATGGAGATCACTGTACAGTGCAGAATGGGATATTTACCTTTTTCCCTCACTGAAGTGTGATCTTGAAGTTACTATATTTATTTATCAGGGGGGTGCAGGGGGGGCTTGCTCCATGCAAAAATGTAAACATTTTTTTTGTTTTTATTTTTTTCATGTTTTCGAAGTTTCAAAACTTTGGTCTTATGGTCTTGGCCTCTTGAAGTTTGATGTTTTGAAACTTTTAGCTTCCAAAGTAGATCTGTAACATAATATATATATATATATATATATATATATATATATATATATATATATATATATATATATATATAAGAAAGTTACTGTTTGTCGTTTTTGCATTTAAGTGTAACCTGTAACACATTGCACTTAAGTTACCTGGCACTTGCTCACTAAAGCAATTATATAAGTCAGCACTAAAAATTAAAAGCACTACACCCTCACTCCCCACTGGCCCTGGTTTTCAATTATTAAGGAATTCCCAATATTATTCTAGCATGTCCAAAGGTCAGTTGTCAATCTCCTCTCCGGTCCAGCTGGTGAATCTGGGAATCTTGAGGCAATGTTACAACTGCCTCATGTACACAGACAACCCTCTCCTCCTCCCAACAAATTCCAACACATGTGAGAGATGCAACCATATAGCCAAACTGGAGGCTAAGCTCTCTCAACTCAGTACTGGCATAACCAGTCAGGAGGAGAAGGAAACCACACTCACTACAATTCCAGTCTCACATAGACCTACCACGACAGCAAACCAAACACATAATCACACAAAAACATACTTGGAGGCTCTAAATAAAGATCTGCCGAAGCAGCAGAGACCTCCAAAGCAGACACCCAAGCAGCCGCTACCCCAAAACTAAACACGTGCAACACATATCTCACAAAGCCAGTGTGCCAAACAGTCACAGCCCTTAAGACTAAACAACACACCTGATACACTTGTAATAGGTGACTCTATCATCAGGCACACTGACGTCCCGCTCACCAGGCTGAACAAGGAGAGGGTCACGGTGAGCAGCCTGTCGGGCGCTAGGATCCGCCACATAACACAAGCACTCAGGTCACTCCAAGGCAAGTACAAATATGACTCAGTCATTGTCCATGCTGGTGTGAATGACCTGAGACGTACCTCCCTGGACTACATGAAAAGAGACATAAAGGAGCTCTCTGAGCATGTAGCCCAGGCCGGTATGATCGTGACCTTGAGTAGCATCTTACCCTCACCAAGAATGATGCCACAATATGAAGACAAGATGATCAATTTCAACAATTGGCTTAAGTACTGGTGTCATTCAAAGGGGATCCAATGCCTGTCAGCTTGGGATGATATGCTCGACAAGCCACGATGCTTCGCTAGGGACGGCTTGCACCTGTCACCCCTGGGCTTTCGGATATTGGCAAAGGCTCTTGCTACCCCCATAGTGCCTTTTTTAGGCAAGGCTCAAAAGACAAACCCACCTCCATAGGTATCACAAGGGATAAGAAACTAAGAGTAATGCTACTCAACGCCAGAAGTCTAAACCTCAAGATGCATGCACTCGAAACTCTCCTTAGCATGGAGAACATCGATATCTGTGCAGTAACAGAAACCTGGTTCAGGGCTCCCGAGAGCACCCCAGCACTACCAGGTTATACCTCATACCATGCTTTTCGGCCCCAAAACTTGGACCAAACCACAAAAGGAGGGGGAGTATCGATATTCATCAAAGATACCCACACCTCCAGGTTGGTGGCAAAGCACGAAGCATCAGAGACTATCCATGTGCAACCCTGAGTGGGTAAAACTGCCTTCCAGTTTATAGCCTGCTACAGACCACCCTCCCAAACCCAGGAACCACACTCGGCCTTCCTGAGAACACTGGAAAATATGAAGGTCTCTCCAAACACCATTATATTTGGCGACTTCAACTACCCAAACATAGACTGGGAGCATTACTCTAGCTCCAACACCCTAGCCCAAAGGTTCCTAGAATTTATAAACTCAAA